>NW_004443939.1:7987680-8005088 GCF_000243295.1 Trichechus manatus latirostris
CGTGTGTGTCCGTGTGTCCTTACATCCAGCAAAAGTCCTGGACCAGGACTGGATGGTAAACTTGTGAACAATCACAGTATGACATAAAATTTTCAAGGGACGAAACATCCAAATAAACTATCCAGTAGGAGACTAGAAAGGGATACCAGAAAGTAAGTCTTCAAGATGTTATTTCCATAGGACTCCTGCCTGAACCATTTTAATAATTATGATGTTTAAAAATGGATTTTAAAAATACAAAGCCATATTGAATAAAATTTTATGCAAGGTCGTATAGTTTTTCTCCCCCCCGCCGCCAACTTTGGAATATATTTTGGTCTTTTAGGAAGTTCCTCTGTCTACTACTTCTCTTCCATTGTACTTTTTACTGTTTTATGTCCTATGCTTGCTCTGATGCTCAGGGACTGTTTAGTTCTGTTTATGATGTGTGGAAAAATCTATTCTCTATGCCTAATAGCAAATAGGAAGTAATAAGATGTTAGGAGCCAGGAACTGTATCAGTTTAATCTATCTGGAGTGAACGGAGTGTATTTTGTGGGCACTTATACTTTGAATGTGATGGTGTTGTGGTAACTGATATGATTAGTGTAATAGGTTGCCATATTACGAAATAGTTAAAAATGGGGTTAACTTGTAGATAAGATAGCTTGCTCATTATTAGAATCATTTGTTTATTGCCTTACATTCACTATAAAAAGTTTAGTTCTGTTTCTTAAAAGTAGATACTTAGCTTGTTGGTCAAATCAGAAGCTCTTTTAGAATAATTAATTACAACCCACTATCTTAAACCAGGGAAACCCTGGTGGCATAGTGGTTAAGAATTCAGCTGCTAACCAAAAGGTCGGCAGTTCAAATCCACCTGCTACTCCTTGGAGACCCTATGGAGCAGATGTACTCTGTCTTGTAGGGTCGCTATGAGTCAGAATCGACTCAACGGCAGTGGGTTTGGTGTTTGGTTTATCTTAATCCAGAACTATTCTAATGACTTGAAAAACTTTATTTCAACAAATGGCCTCTGACATGTCTTTTTTGGTATTGTAAAATGGCAAGGGGGGAGAAAAAAGTGGTGTTAATCTTACAGTTTCATCTTATAAAAAAGGCCACATGTTGTCATGTATATATCTTATTGTATGCTTTTGTTCTGTTTTGATTGTGGAAAACCTAGAAAGTTGGGCCTTGCATAGGCAGTGGCCTTTTTATGAGTTTTTAAAAGACATCACCAGCTAAAATTATATTGTATTTGTGACCATAGTATACTTCTTTTTCATTGCCGATGCTGTGTTTTGAATTAACTTCCATCTTTCCCTACCTTTTATAGTGGTTTTGTGAATGTTTCGGTAAAATTTAAGGACAAATTTGACTCAAGAGATCTATTAGTTAATAGGGTTTTACAGTTGGGGAAGGGATCACAACTGTCATGTATCCAACTTTCTCATTTTACATGTGAGGAGACTGACTCAGAGAAATGAAGACGCTTGTGAAATTGTAAACAGCCAGGGCGTGACCAAACTGGGGCTTGGAACTTGTTGACTTTTATTCCAAGTCCATCCTACCACTAGTAGATTGAATTCCTTCCTTGTGTCTCTCTCTTATATGTTGTCTCCTTTTTTGTAAATCTTTGAATTGTTATTTCTTGACTGACATCCCTCACAATGGAAATTTTAATTCATATCACCTGTGCACCAGAGCTTTGGTAGCTCACTGTTTTTTTCTTAAGATGTGTAGATCACTGTGTGCACACAAGAGAACCTGTCCTTTGACTGTCTTTGTACCCAATTCCCTTGTTCTACCTACTTCCATGGTGAAATAGTTAGCTATCTCCCTTTTAAACTTAATTTTTTTTTCTTCGTGTATTCTCTGTTCTTAGCAACATCTTTGAGGCCTTATTTTGAAATGTATTTAGCTATTTATTTATATTTTAACTTAACACTCTGTAGTTTGAATAATAAGGGCCACATGTAAGAGTATACTATGTAAGAAAGTAGAATTTGGCAGCTTGCTACTTTCATAGTTTTGTCAGCTGGCCATTATTGAGTTGAAACAATCCACTTATCAATTATTACATAGGTATTAATACCTAATATTACCCAGGTATTAGTGTATAGAGATCTTTTAAAATTGTCTTTGAAACATACTTTTTGGCACTTAAATATTTGTGGAATGAAGCTTAATAGCCTAATTCTATGATAATACCTACTATAGTATTGAGTTTATTGGTTGGTTGGTAGATTTTTTCCATTAATTTGTAGAGCACTTTATATTTCAGAGTTGTTTGAAGTTGTTTTGCTAGTCGTTCCTTGGAATCATTTCATCATCTTGGTGAAGGATTCCTGTAGCATGGCTGAAGAGTAGGTATGCTGGTGAGTCGTATGTTATGACATAGATTTAAGACCGTATGACTTATCAATATTTCCTCTCATGAGTGAAATATGTTTAGTGGTACACTTTTATATTTTAATACATTCAGTTGACAATGTGTCAGAATTATCAAAAGTAATTTGTAGACAAGTTTTTATCTGAAATAAACTGTAGTCCATCTCTTTGCCATCCTTCTTGTGGTCTCTTAATTCCTACTCCATTGCTTGATGTTTTTAAAAATTTGGGCGCTAAACACAGAATAGGAAGAGAAAAAAGAGCCCAAAGGTTATTCTGAGTCTATGTAGTTAAGTCACTGTTACATCTTGATTTTTGGTTTTCTTCACTGGGGTAGCACTACAAAGCATAGAGATGTTTAGCATAAGAACAGTCCTTGGTGTGTGCCTTATGCTTCTCCTATTTTCAAAAATGCCCCTTTAAGTTGGCATTTGCCAGCTTACTAAGCGTGACTACTTTTCTTCGTGTTAATTCCTTCTGTCTGTTCTTTATATAACATTCTCTGTCTCATGTCTTTCTGCTAAATTTACCATAGTTGCTTGTATTTGTATTTCTAGTTTTAAAGCAACTTTGTGGCCAGAGCTATCCACGTCTTCTAGTTGCTGTGTTTGCCACTTACAGAGCCACATTTCCCAACTGAACCACATCCCTGTCCCAGGTGACACTCCTGCACTCTGCTTTAGTTTTTGTGAAATCTGGTCTCTTTGATCTGTGGGAATGTACACAAATATTCATATGATACATTTTATAGGTACTTGGGACCTTTGAATCCCATTCATTTGGGGATAATGATTTTCACATGTTTGTTCATGTAAAGGTGTTCTTATGCTCACCAAATGAATGTATTCTTGAGAAAGCAAATGGAAGTTAAAATTTGTCAAATGAATGTGTGTTCTACTTTTTAATGTAGGCATGCTGCACATTCTATGCACTCTAACCTCTTCATCAGTGACGTTCTGAAATGTAAACCTTTAGTGGCCAAGTGATAGGTAAATATCTCTTCCAACATATTTACCTTCTTTTGACATTCACTACCTTAAGACAGTAAAGCAGCATCATTGCTTAGTGGCTAAGAGCATAGACGCTGCTGGTTTACATTCTGGCTCTGCTGTTTACCAACTGTGTGCCTTGGTTAAGTTACTTAATCTTTCTCTTTCTTAGTTTCCTCATGTGGAAAATGGGGAGAATAATGGTACCTACCTCATGGTGGCTGTGTAAGGATTAAATGGGTTAAAATATGTAACATTCTTAGTACAGTGCCTAGCATGACAAGAGCTCAATAAATATTAGCAGTTATTGTAGTTATTTGTATATTATGGGATGTAGCCTTTGCTCTTGGAGAGAGAAACTTGATAGATTAAGTCACTGAAGATTTCATCTACTATTCAGTACCTTCTATGTGCCAGGCACTGTAGTAGGCATTGGAAATGAAGCAGCAAATAAGCAAACACATCTTTGCTCTCATGAAGCTTATTTTTAGTAGACAATACAATTAAAATAATTTCAGTGAAATGTTAATGGTATTATAGTAGGGAAAATGGAAGGTGCTATGGATACATCTAGCAGGACTAACTTATTCTAAGAAGTCAAGTACTATAAGTAACCCATATTATGATAAATAATATAATGAAAGGTCTTCTTTAGGCTTAAGGCTATCACAGAGTAGAAAGTGTTTGAGTCTACTTGGGAAGTCAGGGGAGGCCTGGCTTTGGAGGAAAGACTTGAGCTGATTCTGGTGGCAAAGATGCAGGTAAGTGGCAATGAGGCAGGGAAAGTATGGAATGGCATGTACTTGTCAAAAAGTATGCTAAAAGCAGTTCTCAGTGCCCGAATTTCAATAGCTCCATATTGTTGATGCAAGGTGTGGGGCAAACAGGGGCAGCCAGTGGTATGTGTAGGGGTTGTGAGAGGAGATGAGACTGAATAGCAGACATAAAGGAAGTTCTCTACCAAGGACTTAGGACTTTATCCCAAAAGCTATGGTGGGTCACTGACCTGTTTTAAGCAGAGGAAGAACTGGGGTCAGATTTTTATTTTTTAAGATAATTTCATTATCATTGTAGAGAATGAACTGAAGGGGGCCAGTATTAGACACAGAGAGACCTGTTGGAAGACTATATCAGTTGCACAGGTGAGAAGTAATGAGAGTCTGAATCAAGGTAGTGGCAGTGGAAATGGAGAGGAAGGATCCGGTAGAAGAGCTAGAAGATCAAATTGATCTGCCTTAGTGAGCAACTCAGTGGAGGAGTGAGGGAGAATTAGTGAGTGCTTAGGTGTATGTTTAGCGATTAGAAGAGGAGAAGAGTCTGTCAACTCAGATTTCCCCCAACATTGAACCATCTCACAAATCCTTTTATCCACCTCTCTTCAGGCAAGCAGGGTAATTTTATTCATCTGAGAGACAGAGCAGTTAAGTGGTTCACCGAGGATTTCATAGCTAAGTAGTGAGGTATAGAATTCAGGTCAGGTCTTCTGCCTTCTGCTGTAGTAGTCTGATGAAAGTTAAAAAGTATTTCATCCAATCTAATGCCTGTTCTTGCTTGGTTATAGGAGTTTGGTAATATTTTAAGAGCTGTAGGGAACAGCTTTCATAAATGGTTGAGTTGAAGCAAACGTAGGGGGCATTGTTAGAGTGTTTTTAACAATAATAATTCAAATAATAATTCAGAAAGGCTTTTGAATAAAGAGGAAAAAATTCCTTCAAGAGAATGGCTTGTTTAGTAATTGGTGATATTTCTTGTGTTCTGTGACTGGTCTTTAGTGCCCTCTGTTGGCTATTTAGTCTTAAGCAACATCTCAATTCTTGAACACAATGTTCCTTGCAGTGTTATTTACCAAAAGAAGAAGAATTAAAGATTTAAAATTATGGTAAAAGCCGATGGAGACATTAAAAATCCACCTAAGGTCTAGAGGTTAGATAGAGGTCAGGAGAAATATCTTTATAACATTTTGTTTGCTATAACAGGGGAAGGATATTGTGGGCTATATTTTCAGAAAACAGACCTTTCTGAGGAGAAGCAGACTGAATCTGGCTGACTCTCAAGCATTTTTTAGGCAGAAAAGTCTCAAGAATAGCAGTTGCCCCAGTAGGCAGTAGCAGCTGCTGTGTTTCCGTTGTGTGGCTGCTACATGTGATGGCTATGAAAGGGAATGACCGTTATTCATTACAGCAGCTTCATTCAGCTATGTGGGAAGTCACACAGTCAGAAAAGTCATCATAGAAAATGAACTAGTTATTATAAATAATGGGGCATCTTCAGAAATGTGTGGTTTTGTCTTTTTTTTTTTTTTAAGTGACAAACTGCCTTTGGGTTCCCTCCTCCAGGAAAAGGAGTGGTAGATTCGTTTTATTCAGCTCTGAACCTGAATAAATTTAGTATGCAAGCATAGCTGCTACTAGTTTGGGATCTAAAGAAGACTGCACTTTGTGTAAATACGTGCAACCGTGACTTTTTACAGTAAGGGAAATCGTTAATCTTTCAAGGATAGAACTCTTATTTTCATTATTTATCTGGTTAATTTTCCTTTAAAATGTTTCTAATTATCATTTCAACTGGTTTAATTTTGAAAGCCTATTTACCTATTTGGGTTAAAACTAGCACTTTTGGAATCAATTTTATATGAAACTGTAGAGATTGTTCACACCAGCCTAGTGAAGTCATTTATTTGCTTTTGGTATGTTTTACTGTTGGAGTTTTTCTCTGAGAAAGTTCAGTAATTATTAATATGAAGTAATGCTACCTACTCTCTGTGCATTTCATGAGGAAAATAAGCTATTATGTAGTTTCCCTTCCTCCCCAATAAAAAAGCCTTTCATCAAAAACTGACATCCTAAATGAAAGACATAATTGTACAGCTTATTTATTAGTGTGTCAAACTTAAAATGTAATGGTTTCATATTTCAGAATGAAAAGTGTGTTATGATTCATGGTTGCCGGTGACAAAATAGACAGCTCTTTTATATTACTGCACTGATTGCCTGCTGATATACCACTATACGTTTTTTTTGGTTCTCTTCTGTCCTCTGTCTATGCAATAGCTCCCTCTACTTGAAAATGCTGGTGTAATTATAGTTTAACACTATGTACTTTATTAATGACTTTTCATGACTGTATTTTACTTTTAATCCTATCATAAATATGCGATGTTATACGTCACAGCGTGTAAGAAATTTGCAAAAGTGTTTTGACTTGGGGGTGGAAAGGAAAGCTAGTTAAAGAAAGATAAGTTATGTTTGAAGGCATTTTTTTCCAAGGAATTGGTGGTGTAGATCTTGATTTAAATACAGTCGTGTATCCAAGGGGGACTGGTTCCAGGACCCCCATGTATAAAAAAATCAGCATATGCTCAAGTCCTTTATATAAAATGGCATGGTATTTGCATATAACCTATGCACATCCTCCCGTGTACTTTAAATCATCTCTGTTGTTGTTGTTAGATGCCATCGAGTTGGTTCCAATGCATAGCAACCCTGTGTGTAACAGAACGATACACTGCCCGATCCTGCACCATCTTCACAGTCTTTGCTATGTTTGAGCCCATTGTTGCAGCCACTGTGTCAATCCATCTTGTTGAGGGTCTTGCTTTTTTTTCGATGACCCTCTGCTTTATGAAGCATGGTGTCCTTCTCCAGGGATTGATCCCTCCTGATGACATGTCCAAAGTATGTGAGAAAGAAGTCTAACTATCCTTGCTTCTAAGGAGCAATCTAGCTGTCCATCTTCCAAGACAGATTTGATTGTTCTTTTGGCAGTCCATGGTATAGTCAGTATTCTTTGCTAACACCATAATTCAAAGACATCAATTCTTCAGTCTTTCTTATTCATTGTCCAGCTTTCGCATGCATACGAGGCCATTGAAAACACCGAGGCCATTGAAAACGCCATTGAAAACACCGTGGCTTGGTTCAGGTGCACCTTAGTCCTTAAAGTGACATCTTTGCTTTTGAACACTTTAAAGAGATCTTTCGCAGCAGGTTTGCCCGATGCAATGTGTCGTCTGTTTTCTTGACTGCTGTTTCCATGGGCATTGATTGTGGATCCAAGTAAAATGAAGTCCTTGACAACTTCAGTCTTTTCTCTGTTTATCATGATGTTGCTTATTGGTCCAGTTGTGAGGGTTTTGTTTTCTTTATGTTGAGGTGTAATCCATACTGAAAGCTGTGGTCTTTGATCTTCATCAGTAAGTGCTTCAAGTCCTCTTCACTTTCAGCAAGGAAGTTTGTGTTATCTGCATATTGCAGGTTGTTAATGAGTCTCCCTCCAATCATCTCTGGATTACTTATAGTACCTAATACAATGTAAACGCTGTGTAAATAGTTGTTATACTGTTTAGGGAATAATGACAAGAAAAAAAGTTTTGTTTTTTTTCCTGTTCCAAATATTTTTATCCATAGTTGGTGACACCCACAGCTGCAGAAGGCCAACTGTATAGTCTGTTTGGTTAAAATTTCACGCGGTACTTTAAAAATGAATGCTCATGTCTGAAACACAGAGGTATAGAAAACTGGATCAAAAAACATCAGAAGAACCATCAGCTACTTCAAACAGACATCAGCTGGAACTTGGCAAAATTTTACTTTGCTAATTGCAGAGTCTTGTAATTCTAACACAAAACCTGGCAGTTTCTCTCTACTTTCTCACAAAGGGTTTATTAGAAGCTAACAGTAGTGGGATCTCATGTTACCAACTCTTGCCTTTATGGAACAGTATGTGCATAATGAGATAATTGGACCAAAATAGAAAAACCAAAGTAAATGTTGTGATTAAGATTTAATTATTTTTTCTCTCCCTTCCTGTGTTTGAGGTTTAGGGCAAATTAAGGAGATGCTTCTCAACCATAAAATTTCAATGTGAATATGTTTTTATCTTTCATTCACAGTTCTTTGTCTCCAGTTTCTTCTCACTATTATTTTAGTCAGAAGTAAGGAACAAGCAGCAAAGCATGGTGGTCAAGAATACAGACTTAGAAGCCAGACTGTATGGGTTTGAATCTCAGATTTGTTACTTACCAAATAAGTGATCTTGCCAAGTTGCCTGAAGTATCTGATTCTCAGTTTCTTTTTCAGTAAAATATGGATAATAAATTTACCTACATCATAGAGTTGTTGTAAAGTTAATTAATGATTCTCAAGCATTTAGAACAGAGCATGACATATATAAGTGCTATATATCAGTGTTTGTTGAATAAAATAAAAATTAATAGTGGGAATATTTTTTAAGTAAGAAAAAACCTGGCATAACTTGGATCCTTAACTTGGGAATTTTTATTAACCAGTTATATTTATTGAATGTCAGTGTTATCTTCAGAGGTTAATGAAAAGAAATATGGGGACCTCCAAAGGGATGAAACAGATTTGCACATATTTCTGTGTGTTAGAATGCTTCTTATCTAGTGGTTTCTATGTTGCTTTAGGTGCCATTGAGTCAGTTCCAAATCATAGCAATCCTGTGTACAACAGAACAAAATACTGCCCAGTCCTGCACCATCCTCACAATCATTGCTATGTTCGAGCCCATTGTTACAGCCACTGTGTCAGTCTATCTCATTGAGGGTCTTCCTCTTTTTTGCTGACCCTCCTCTTCACCATGACACCGTGTATAGTTGCTGTTTAAGTTGTTGAAAAGGTATTTCCAATGAATAGGTCGTTGGTTTTGCAGAATTCTATCATGAGATCTCTGGGGTCATTTTTATTACCAAGACCATATTTTCCAACTCTTGAACCTTCTTCGTTTCCAACTTTTGGATTCCAATCACCAGTAATTATAATGCCTCTTGATTGCATGTTTGATCGATTTCAGACTGCAGAAGTTGGTAAAAACTTTCAATTTCTTCATCTTTGACGTTAGTGTTTGGTGCATGAATTTGAATAATAGCTGTATTAACTGATCTTCCTTGTAGGCATAAGGATGTTATCGTATCACCGACAGCATTATATTTCAGGATAGATCTTGAAATGTTCTTTTTAACAGTGAATGTGACACCATTCCTTTTCATTTTGTCATTCCTGGCATAGTAGACCATATGATTGTCTGATTCAAAATGGCCAATACCAGTCCATTTCAGTTGATTAATGCCTAGGATATCTATCCTCATACATTTCTTTTCATTTTTGACAACTTCCAACTTTCCCAGATTCATACTTCATACTTACACCATGGCATCTGTATCATGTCATAATTTTAGATTGTTATTTTTTTAAACATATCGTTTAAAATAAAAGTCATATTAAACGTATTGGTGGAATTTTTCATGGTTTCCATGTCTTTTTTAAACTTCAGTGGTTTAGCAAGGGGATCGTGTACCAGTGGAATGCAAATGAATGGAGTAGGATTTCCCATTGTATGCTACTCTTGGAGCCTACTTATTGCCCAAGAGGGGTGATAGATGGGCTTTGTCTTTGCTCCATGGCATGACTATGCTTGAGGATATTAGAAGATCTAACCCAATTTTCCCTAAACCTCTTGTGGTCAAATAAAATTTCAGTCACCAAAGGTTTGTAAAAGAAATTATATGTATTGAACACTTAGACATGCAATAGAAATTCTTAAGGTTATTTATATCTTCACCTTGATACAAGCAGTACAGAGTGATATTTCAGTTTATTTTGACCTCCTTGTCCAGAATGCTGGACACATGAAGTCAATAGTCAAATGAGATTCATCAGTAAACATAAACTGTTTTAAGATTGCATATTTATTTTCAGAGAAATAAGTCATCTTTCTTCTTTGCTTGATTCTTAGGATCCCTTAGATTCTACAAAATCAGTTATCGTGATTCGTTCTCTGGTGGCGGATGGTGTGGCAGAAAGAGATGGAGGGCTTTTACCTGGAGATCGCTTGGTCTCAGTCAATGAATACTGTTTGGACAACGCCACGCTTGCTGAAGCTGTGGAAGTATTGAAAGCTGTGCCACCAGGGACTGTCCGCCTTGGCATCTGTAAGCCTTTGGTGGTAAGTGTCGAATTTTATTAATAAAGGAAGTCCTAACAATGTAATAGTTAAGAACACAAATTTTGGAGACAGATATACCTGGCCTTGGATCCTTGTTCTGCTGCTTACTATCTGTGTGACCTTCAGGTCAAGTTTTTGTTTGAATCTCCCTGATTTAGAAAATCAGAAAAAAATACTATCTATTTCATAGGATTTTGAGGATTAAAGAAGATTATATTCATTTAGTACTTAACACAGTATTAACATAAATGCCATTTGCTAACATTACTACTACTAAACCACCGGTTTTACTATTTTCATCTTCATGCTTTTAGTACAGACTTTATGTTCTTGTCATATTTCTTATAATGTAAATTAAAATAAATGTATTTATACATTTTAACTTTTCATTTGGAGATGATGATGAGATGGCATAATAAGGTGAAATCATTTAACCGTATCATTTTAACCATATGAGATTTTAATATGCTTTTCTTACCATTAAAATGCCTTGTAATTTTTAGCATCTAGATCACCTATATGAATTTGTCCTTTTGCTTAATCTTCTGTACTGGGATAGATTATTGTTATGGCTGAAGGCCATATTACAGTTATGGGGCTGTTGAGGTTACCCAATATAAAAAAATACTTGATGATAATAGCTTTCAGATAATATTAAAATATTATTAAGGTTTTGCTATATGCCAGTCAGTATTTTTTAAACATTTTACCAGTATTAACTATTTTAATCCTCACAAAAAAGTACACCTTTTATTATTCTCATTATAGATGAGTCAATCAAGGTGCAGAAAGTTGAGCAACTTATCCAAGGTCATATAACTAGTATGGGGCAGAGTTGTAATATGAATCCAGCAGGGTGGCTTCCGACCGTGTGCTCCTAGCCACGATGCTATATATTTCTGTTTTAATCTGGTATAACTTGTTCAGGTTGCATGCAGCATGTCTGAAACAGAGAGCATGGTGTAATAGAGTGCTGCCTGGATTTCAGGAAACCTGGCTTCTGTGCTTAGTTTTGCTGTGAGTTAGCCCAGAGAATTTCAAAGTTAAAGATATATACTGTATATAAGAATTCCTTGGGAGATGGTTAAAATGCTCTTTCTCAGGTCTCTTCCTCACAGATTCTGATTTAGCAGTTCTGATTTGGTATTCAGGAATATGCCTCTTCCAGTCACCTGTGTGATTCTGATGCAGTATTTTGCACTTTGAGAAACATACTATCAATTTGATCATTAGGTATGCAACTTTAGTTTTGTAAGCCTATTTTTTTCAGATCTGAGAAGATGAAAAATAAGAGTAGAGAACTCCTAAGATCTTTCCTAGCTGTGAAATTCTTTTATTCCATGAAATACATTAGCATACTAAAAATGTTCATTTGTTTTTTTATATGTATATTTATATATAAACCAGTTACTGTCAAGTCATTTCCATCTCATCGTGACCCCATATGTGTCACAGTTGAATTGTACTCCATAGGGTTTTTGTTTGGTTTTAATTTTTATTGTGAAAATTACACGACAAAGCATTTGTCAATTCAACACTTTCTGCCCATATAATTGGTATTATGTTCTTCATGTTGTGCAGTTATTATCATTATACTTTCCTGAATTTTTCTACCATCATTAACATAAACTCAGTGCCCTCTAAGCAAAAAGTCCCTCCTCCTTCCCTTCAGTAACCATTAATAACCTTTGGTTTCTGTATATTTGCTTATTTCATATAAGTGAGATCACACAGTGTTTGTCGTTTTTTTTTAAATTGTGCTTTAGGTGAAGTTTTACAGAGCAAATTAGTTTCCCATTCAATAGTTCACGTGCAAATTGTTTCGTGAGATTGGTTACACAGTGTTTGTCCTTTTCCGAATGACTTATTTCACGCAGCATAATGTTTTCAAGGTCATCCATGTTGTGGCATACATCAGGGCTTCATTTGTTTTTATAGCTAAGTAGTATTCCATTGTCTGTATATACCACCTTTTGCTTATCCATTAATCTGTTGATGGATATTTCAGTTGTTTCTACCTTTTGGCTATTGTGGAAAGTGCTGAAGGAGCATTGGTGTACAGGTTTCTATTTGCATTCCTGCTTTCACTTGTTTTGGGTATATACCTAGGATTGGGATTTACAGGGTTTTCAATGGCTTTTAGGGTTTTTAACGATCTTTTCTTTCCTGGTGCCTGTGGGTGAACTTGAACCTCCAGTCTTTCGATTAGCAGCCGAGCTGTTAACTGTTTGCACCACCTATGGATTCCATATATATATTTGTGTTCATGTATTACACATAAAAATGTCTGTGTACTGTATATATCCTATCAGATATTTTAAATGTTTAAAACCAAGGGAAGTTCTTTTTTTAAAATTTTATTTATTTTGTTGTTATGGAGAATATACACAGCAAAACATACACTAATTCAACAGTTTCTACATGTACAATTACTAAGACAACTTCTTGATTTAAGAGTTGAGTTGTTATTGCATATTTGGTGTTTTGATATTATTATATCCAAAACAGATACAATGAGATGCTGAGTTTAATTTTTGAATGAACTAATGAGGAGAAAACTATTATTATTTTTATGAGTACCTCATCTTGTTGTTATTTTGGTTATTACAGGGAACTTTGTCTGTATTTTTTATGATGATTATTTTCACTGATGGAGAAATCCTCAACTTATTTGTATTGTATAGGACTTAAACAGCATGACCGTTACCTTGAAGCAGTTTCAAGAAGTTTTAGGCAGTTTAAAAAGTTGGACTCAGTGCCAACAGGGTGTGGATTCTTATACTACTGGCAGAGGTAGGGCTACAGAAACCTCAAGACCCCAGAGCATTAACTCTGAAAGTGTTTTGGAATGTAATAATTGTGGGATGGAACTTTGCCCAGGCTTCCCTCAGTGAGTCCAAGGCTGCCAGTATCCTTGGGAGTGGGATACCAGTAAAGGGACTGAGAGAAAGGTCACTATCTAGACTTTTTACCACTAAGTAATTCTTTCTTCAACATCTGGGTTCTTTTAGCAAGACTGTATATTATCTGTAAATAGTCATGCTAGAAAGCAGGCATGGATCTTCTCTGATATCTCTTTCTCCTCTTGCTCTTCCTTTCTCTGTCTCTTTCTTGGTACAGTTGGTGGCCACTTATGTAATCAACAACTGTTTACTGAACATTTACTCAGAGTCCATAGCCGAAATGGAGGTAGAGAGTGTGAATAAGAAGAACTAATGTCAGTTTGGGGAGGAAAGAATATGAGTATATAACAGGAGAATAAAATTATTTTTATTAAGTCCTGAATTACACAGATGGTAACATTTTCATAAGAAGCCCTGGTGCTGCAACAGTTAAGAGCTTGGCTGGTGACCGAAAGGTTGGCAGTTCAAACTTACCCAGCGGCTCGGGAAGAAGACCTGGTTGTCTGCTTCTATAAAGATTGCAGCCTAGGAAACCCTATGGGGCGGTTCAACTCTGTCACGTGTGGTCACTAGGAGTAGAAATCGACTCTATGACACCCAACAACAGTACTTTCATACTACTTCTCTTTTCTAGACACTCAGATCTGAAAATTGAGTAAACTAACTTTAAAGTCTGCACTGTGTGTTGAGGACTAGTAGCGCAGAGCTGGCATTGGAGCTCTTCAGAAAGATGGTTGTGAGGTTTTGCTTGTTTTCTACCATTCATTGGCTTCGTATCCTTGAGTTAGTCGTTTAACCTCACCAGCTCCCATCTTCCTGATCTATAAGGAAAGGTGGCTGAGAAAACAAGCTCTGGAGCCAGACAGCAAGAGTTCAAATTCTGCATGTGTAACTGACTAGTTATGTAACGTTGGACAGATTTGTGTGCTTCCATTTCCTCATTTGTAAAAGAGGTTTAATAAGAGTACCTACTTCTTAGAGTTATTGTGAGGATTGAATGAATTAATATATTTAAAGTGCTTAAACCCGCTGTACCTGACAACATAGATTGTACTGTATGTGTTTACTATTTTTATACACATATAAAATTTTGATCTCATAGGATTCTTGTTAGGACTGAAGTGAGAGTAAGTGTTTAACATAGATTGTGACGTATAACAAGGACTTAATGCTATGCTATTGCCTGGGACTGCATTTGAGCTTGTTTGTACCACAGTAGATGTACCTATTCTGATTGAGAGTGACTGCACTGTACCAATGTTAAATATTGAGAGTAACACCCCTGTATATGTTTAGACATATCTTAATATTAAAATTTGTTCCTAGTAAAGTGATTTTTCTTTAAGGAATGCTTGAAAGAAAAGAAGTTTGAGAAGCTCTGACCTGAATATGACTTTGTTTTTAATTACTAAAGAAAAGTTTGTTCCAAGGAAACAATTTGTGTAAATTCTGTTGTGTGTTTGTGCTTAATGTCAAGATGGGAATTAATCTGAAGAGTGTTTGAAACTAAAGTCTTCTCTTAATTATAAAAGTCTTTTTTTTTTTTCAGGAAGATGAAAAAGAAGAAAGTCATTGTATTTTACATTCAAGCAATAATGAAGACAAGCCTGAACTTTCAGGAACAATTCATGATATAAATTCATCTTTAATACTTGAAGCACCCAAGGTATTTAATAAATTTATTTGCCATTTGGGTGGTTTGCTTTGAGCTAAAGTTTCTATAAAGAAGACAAAAGCTTGTCTCCACTGCCTTGACTAGATACAAACTAAATAATTACCCCCTTTTTATTTTTTTTTAAACGCAACCTTTCCCCTCCTGTATCAGAGTGCCTCCATAAATGACACAGACCAGATGTAAGGCATTTTCAGAGAACAGACATACCTAATTACCTTTCACTAGCATATTCCTCAAAATTTTAGGGCACCACAAATTTTTGAAATTAGACCTGTATTTAAAATGTCTAGAAAATGGAACTATACTAAAGAATTTAATATTGAATACTCTCTAAAGAAAAGAGTTATTTAGTAAAATCCTACTTCGCTCTTTTAGTTTTAAAAAGCATATTTGGAAGCATTTCCTTTTTATTCTTAGCATGAATTATGTTTACGTTGCTCTTTGCAGTTAGAGTACGGTTTTGCTTTACTTGATAACAGTTGTCCTGGTAATATTTTTTGTATAACATGTTGACAGTATCTCAAATTGATGTTTTCCTATAATGTCCATTACACTTTTTTACTATAGACATTTTTGTTGAAATTTCATAACTGTATGACATGTTCATATATACCCTCTAACCACAATTAGTTTGCAATAACCAGGTTACAGTATTTGGTATACTGTATTAATTTTAAAAGTGATGTTTAGCTGCCATTAAGGAAGCAATGAGGAGGAATAGATTCATTCCAAGAATTTACTGGGTGGCACAAATAGTTACTAGCTGAAAGGGTGGCTGCTAGCTGAAAGGGTGGCAGTTCAAACCCACCCAGAGGCACCTCAGAAGACAGGCCTGGCAATCTGTTTCCGAAAGGTCACAACCTTGAAAACCCTATGGAGCAGTTCTACTCTGCACACATGGGGTCACCATGAATCAAAATCAGCTTGATGGCAACTAAAAACAACAACAATACTTAATGAACAGAACTTAAAATAAGAAATGTTATTGATTGCTTAGAAGGACGGGCCTTATACTGCCCAGGATCCAGAGGTTCCCTAGGGTTAGGTCAAGGACTGAGGAGATCCATATATTCATCATGCATTACCCCAGAACTCAAAAAAGCTTCTGCACATGTATGATTATTTAATTTCAGTTATAGTTATTTGCTATTCTCATTAGTAAAATATAAATTCATTTAAAAACACACTGTATTCATTCTTTTTGTTATATATTTTCAATCTCAGATAAAAAATATATTTCTATTACATGAGTATGTTATAAAAAAGTTCTTATACTCAAAGTAGTTGGGGCACAGCTTCCTGTATCTTTAGTTTACAGAGAATGTTTTTAAAAACATTTGAATAGTCATAATTTCCATGGAGTTACTTAATCTTGAAAATCCTGACTTTTTAAGTCTTTGCTTTCGTAAGTAATAGTATGAATGCACTTGTATTTATGTACTTCTTATATAAGATGCATGAGTTAAAATATTCAGCGTAGCAGTTTAACAAAATTCCTATTGCTGATGGAGAATTTTCAGATGGTTAATGTATAATGAGTGTGTTAGAATAATCATTTACCTTGCCAAGAGAAATTTCTGCTTTATTTTACTGTTTGCCCATTTCCTGAGTTGAGGATTGTGTGGAAGTGAGCTTACATTTCTTCTCGTCTTTAATGGAAAGCTGTTTACGTTAAACATCATTGGCATATAAGGTTAGGATATTGCAGTATATCAGTGTTTTAATTTTCCAGTTAATGTGTATATTGCAGCTTTGAGACAGGTATAGTTTAAATTTTTTTTGCATCTTTTATTTACAGGAATTTAGAGATGAACCATATTTTAAAGAAGAACTCGTGGATGAGCCATTTCCAGACTTGGGAATGCCTTTCCAGTCCCAACAAAAAGAGATAGACAACAGTAAGGAGGCCTGGGAGATGCATGAAATTATGCCTTCTAGATTGCAGGAAATGAGTGAAGAAAGAGAAATGCTTGTTGATGAAGAATATGATCTGTATCAAGATCCTTTGCAGTCTGTGGATTTGTATTCCTCATCGCATGTTCAAGAGGCCACTCCTGTTCCCTCCATAGAGGAACTTCACTTTGGGACACAGTGGTTACATGATAGTGAACCACCTGAGCCTCAAGAAGGAAGATCCATGATGAGTTTATATGCCCAGGAGACACAGCAGTATGGCTATAGCACTGAAAACATGGTAAGGGATTATAACAGGCCCTCCACATGCTTCCTAAGCTTCCCTACCCACCTACAAGCTATGTAACTTTCAAAAACAAACAAAATTTAACGAGTCTTTTCATAATTATTTTTTTGAAGACGTACCATACAGTATGCAGCATAGGTATGGACCCTTGGTAAGTATAAGCAGATACTTTCTGTGATATTATACAATTTCTCATTGGAGTCAGTAAATTACAGTTGCCTTACTTTTTTAGGGATTTTTTCTCCTAATAACTTGTTTCCAGAAAGAGTTCTTCGGCCTTTTGTGATTTTTTTTTTTTTTTTTTT
>NW_004443939.1:8005188-8008457 GCF_000243295.1 Trichechus manatus latirostris
TGTGCCTGACCCAAACCATGGTGTTTTCAATTGCCTTATATGCATGCAAAAGCTGGACAATAAATAAGGAAGACCAAAGAAGAATTGATGCCTTTTAATTATGGTGTTGGCGAAGAATATTGAATATACCATGGACTGCCAAAAGAATGAACACATCTGTCTTGGAAGAAGTACAACCAGAATGCTCCTAAGAGGCAAGGATGGCAAGACTTCATCTCACATACTTTGGACATGTGATCATGAGGGACCAGTCCCTTGAGAAGTACATCATGCTTGGTAAAGTAGAGGGTCATCGAAAGAGAGGAAGACCTTCAACGAGATGGACTGACACAGTGGCTGCAACAATGGGCTCAAGAATAACAATGATTGTGAGGGTGACGCAGGACCAGGTAGTATTTTGTTCTGTTGTACATAGGGTTGCTGTGAGTCGGAACAGACTCAACGGCACCTAACAATAACAACTACATAGATGGTGGATTTACTTCTGGGTTCTCAATTCTGTTCCATTGGTCTATGTGTCTCTTGTTTTACCAGTACCAGGCTGTTTTGACTACTGTGCTGTACAATGGTTTCTAAAATTAGGTGGTGTGAAGCCTCCCACTTTGTTCTTCTTCATCAGTAATGCTTTACTTCCCCAGGGCCAATTCCCTTTCTGTATAAAGTTAGTTATTAATTTCTCCATCTCGTTAAAGAATGCTGTTGGTATTTGGATCGGGAATGCATTATACCTGTAGATTGATTTGGGTAGAATTGACATTTTCACAATGTTGAGTCTTCCTATCCATGAGCAAGGTATGTTTTTCCACTTATGGAGGTGTATTTTGGTTTCTTACAGTAGTGTTTTGTAGTTTTGTTTTGTTTTTTGGTATAGGTCTTTTACATCCCTGGTTAGATTTATTCCTAAGTACTTTATCTTCTTGGGGGCTATTGTAAATGGTATTGATTTGGTGATTTCTTTTTCGAAGTTCTCTTTGTTGGTATAGAGGAATCCAACTGATTTTTGTATGTTAATCTTGTATCCTGCTATGTTACTGAAATCTTCTATCAGTTCCAGTAGCTTTCTTGTGGATTTTTTTGGGTTTTCTGTGTATAAAATCATATTGTCTGCAAATAGGGACAGTTTTACCTCTTCCTTACCAATTTGGATGCCTTTTGTTTCTTTTTCTTGCCTTATTGCTCTAGCTAGGATTTCCAGCACAATGCTGAATAATAGTGGGGATAAAGGGCATTCTTGTCTGGTTCACTTTCTCAAGAGGAATGCTTCCAGTCTCTCTCCATTTAGAATGATGTTGGTTGCTAGCTTTGAATAAATGCCCTGTATTATGTAGATGAATTTTCCTTCTATTCCTATTTTACTGAGAAGTTTTATCATTAATGGGTGTTGGACTTTGTCAAACGCCTTTTTTGTGTTGATTCATAAGATCATGTGGTTCTTTTATTTATGTGGTGGATTACATTGATTGATTTTCTAATGTTGAACCATCCCTGCATACCTGATGTGAATCTCACTTGGTCATGATGTATTATTATTATTATTATTTTATATGCTGTTGAATTCTATTGGCTAGAATTTTATCAAGAATTTTTGCATCTGTGTTCATGAGGGAACCCTGCTGGCACAGTGTTTAAGAGATCGGCTGCTATCCCAAAGTTTGGCAGTTCAAATCCACCAGACACTCCTTGGAAACCCAATGGGGAAGTTCTACTCTGTCATATAGGGTTGCTATGAGTCAGAATTGACTCAATGGCAATGGTTTTTTTTTTTTTTTTTATGTTCATGAGGGATATTGGTCTGTATTTTTCTTTCTTCAGTGGTGTCTTTGCCTGGCTTTGGTATCAGGGTTATGCTGGCTTCACAGAAAGAGTTTGGGAGTATTCTTTCCTTTTCTATGCTCTTAAATAGCTTGTGTATTATTGGTGTTAGCTCTTCTCTGAGAGTTTGGTAGAATTCTCCAGTGAAGCCGTCCGGACAAGGCCTTTTTTTGTTGGAAGGTTTTTTTTTTTTTTTTTTTTTAAATTTCCTCAGAGAGACACAGCTGTACATTTCTTAAATATTCTGTATCATGGAAAAACAAGGCAAAATTGATTTAATTAAAAATACAATATTCTCTGTATCTTGGTGTCATCCACACTGTTTTTTGTATTATAGGTAGAAAGGTACTACATTCTAGAAAATTATATTGGAGATAGTGTCTATTTACAACTTGACAGGAAAGCATTATATTAGGTTTGCCCTTTTTAAACCACCAATAAACTTTTATTCCTTATGAAATTATAGTCGGCCAGTCATTAAATGAAATCTTTCATTAGGGACTTTTTTTTAAGGTTTTGTGTTTTTCTTTGTTTGTTTCCTGCCCTGAATTAACTTTTAAGCAAATGAAATGAAACTATAGGGACGTTTTTAAAAACGTCAGCTTAGCAATATGTTCTGGTATAGTACGGTGCTCCCTGTGCTAAGGTTGAAAGTGTCCCTGTGGTGATATGCCTTCATTTGTCTTCTCACAGGGCAGATAGAGGTGGTTTCTTTCTTTGTCTCCCTCAGACCTTCTCTTCTTTTCTCGCTTCTGCAAATGTTTTTGGGCCCCACTGTTGTTCAAGGCAGTATGGTAGATGCATTTAAGAGACCCCAGAGGATTCCCCATGATGGAGGACTCTGGGCAGCCTACCAGGGAACAGATGTTTTGGGAATATGTGAATGATGCCTGGATGTGGGAAGAGCTGACGCAGAATGCCTGGTGTGCTGCCGTTGACATTTGTGCTTCATATCTTTGCCGGTTGCACTCCTATATCTGTAAATGCTCAACCCCAAGCAGAATATTTAGTTATATGGGATGAATTGGAATTACATATTACCAAATACTCATAAATACTTGACTGTGTGACTGTTCTCCTCTATAAAAAGAAAATTTTCTACTTACCCAAATATAAGGCAACCTGAAATATGGGCCCACTTTGGTATATAAACTTTTAAAGCTACAAATGAAGTAGTCAGATGTATACGTGTAATATTTACTTTATAATTTAGTCAGACATTCATATTTTAAAATATGTAAGAAGCCCTGATGGTGTAGTGGTTAAGAACAATTTTTTGCCTATTCACACATTTAATTATATATTCAAATTCTTTCAATGCATATTTACTGTCAATGTCTACATTATCACTGGAATCACTTTTTTTTTTTTTTAAATTGTACTTCAGGTGAAGGCTTACAGAACAAATAGTTTCTCATGAAACAGTAGTACACATTGTTTTATGACATTGGTTAACA
>NW_004443939.1:8009357-8036914 GCF_000243295.1 Trichechus manatus latirostris
CCCCCCCACCCCTCCCATCCCTGGTAACCAACAAAGATTGTTACATTTTGTGTGTGATGGAACCACTTTTTGATCATTTAACACAACTCTCCAAGTACTTCATCTTCATTTCCATATAGATTGTTTGAGATACAGAAATTTTTGAATCTATGCTGTCACTCAAATTTTATCCTGATCTCAAGTACTCATTTGCATAACATTAGTTTTTTTCAATCCCCTTGTAAGGTTAACCCTTCAAGTCAATTCATTGTTTGATAAATTGCTCTTTAAAAGACTTGTTTGTAACAACATTCAGGGCTTGCAATTTGAAGGATGTACATCCTAATTACTAAATCTGTTAAATTTCTTAGCTACCTTCTTTTTATTTTCCGTTACTGATTCTCTGAGATAACCTCTATGGCCTCTCCATACTGGCATTGATTAAGGTTGTTTCAGTCCTAATATGTCTTGCTTAAATTGTATTTTATTTTTTTAAAATAATCGTATATTCTTGCTTTGGACGTTAACCCTTTTTCTTCCTTCTCCTCTACCCAACAATGGCAATGGTTACACACACTTGGTCGCACATGATTAGGATGGGCTTGCATCTTTATTTGCCCTCCTCTCACTACTGATGGAGGAGTCCCTGGGTGGTGCAAATGGTTAAGTGCTCAACTACTAACCAAAAGGTTGGCAGTTCTTACCCACCCAGAGGTGGCTTGGAAGAGGAGCCTGGTGTTCTGCTTTTGAAAGGTCACAGCCTTGAAAACCCTATGGAGCAGTTCTCCTCTGTAACATGGGTTTGCCGTGAGTTGGATTCAACTCAGCATCAACTAACAACAACAACATTACTGATGAATCCCTGTAAGAGTAATTTATTATCTAAAATTATAATGGATTTTAAAAACGCGTTCAAATGCTTTACAAATATGGAGCACCCAATACGTTTCTATTTAGAGGGTACCCTCCAGAGGGATAGAGAAACATTATCACTTCCGTCTTTGTTGTAAGCTATTTTCAACTACAGATACAACTATATATGTGGAGTGCAAAAAGTACTCAGCTACTTCAGAGTTTCTCTACTGCCCTCATACCCCGTTTTAGTTAAAGAGTAAAGCCATGAAGTTTTATAGATCTGGTTCTTTTTGCCTGAGGATTCATTTTCCTGGGAGTACTTGTATAGTGGTATTTTCTTCTCTATTTAGAAGAAAAGCAAACAAAATGGAAGTCATTTTTCTGCAGATCTAACCTCATATCCACCATATTGAAATCCTAGATTCAGGTATCAGTTCTCTTATTCTTCCTTTTCATGACTGCCATTACCTTTTTCTTAATATCCAAATGGCCCAAAAATTATAGTAAAATTTCTTTTTAAGTGCCTGTTGTTGTGTGCCATCTAGTCAATTGCTACACATTTGGACCCCATAGGACAGGGTAGAACTGCCCCATACGGTTTACCAGGCTGTAATCTTTATGAGAACAGATTGCCAGGTCTTTCTCCTGGGGAGCAGCTGTTGAGTTTGAGCCGCCAACCTTTTGGTTAGCAGCTGAGTGCTTAATCATTGGGCCACCAGAGGTCCTTTCAGTTAAAATACTTAGTGCCTATTGTTTCCTCCATACTCACCTCTCTAAGAAAAAGTTCTTCTTGCTTATTTTATTATAGACAGGGTGTATTTCTATCTTATTTCTTATTCATATTTAATATTTGAGTTTAATTGTGTGTTCTGTAGATTCCATTGAGTATCTCATAGAGTTACATACTTAGCTGTATTCATAATCTGTTTGGAAAAAGCTAGCAGTATTTGGTTCATGAGAGGTCTTTCTCTTACCACTGAAGTCTGAACAATAAAACTTAATGAAAAAATGTGAAACATTATAAAAAATATAATTCACAATTTTGTTTTGAACAACTTTAATTTCTAACTATAGAGAATTAGTGTTATTCACCTTAAGGGAATTTTGGTATATCCATATTGTGAATATAATATTTACATTTATACTTATAAAGACTTTTAAAATATCATGATAAAATACTTAACTGAGAATTGTATATTCTGGAAGCTTGTAACTTTGAAACACCATAAGAGACTTTGGTATAAAGGAGCACAAGAGGAAAGTGCGATAAGCCATCCACAATGCTTATCTATAGGTTTTAGGTTTGCATGACTAGACGTTCTCTAGACAGATAGACTAAGGAATGCATGGCTTAGAGATACAAAAATTCACTGTGTGTTTTAGGGTTGGCAGTTAACTTATTTAAAGTGTAGGCATCAGAGCCACATGACCCAGGGGGTGGTGTGCATCAACAGTTGACCTTGCTTGACCCAATAAATCTTTTATTCCTCTACCTTGGTAAATGTTTATTCAAATCCACTTGTTTTTAACTCAAGTTCTTCGTAATCATGGTATCTCCCCTGCCAGGTAAGTATATATAAGTCAAGTTCTTAAAACAAAAAAATCCAATATTTAAAAAAACTAGATTTTACTAGCCCACACTTTTGCAGGTATTCAGTTTCTAGCATTTGTTACTACTTACCACAGTAGAAACCATTACTTGAGAATGCCTGTTTGCAGACCAGTTTTCCACTATCCCTGTTATCTGGTTTGAATGACATTGCATTTCATTACTAATGCATTTCTGTTTTTCTTCCTCTTAAGATGAAAGAAAATTTTGGCATCGATTCCCTATCCTCCATAACCTCTGCTGAAGGCAACAGTCAACGAGGCAGATTTGATGATCTGGAAAATCTTAATTCATTAACTGAAAGCAGTCTGGATTTAGGTTTGTGGTTTTGTTTCCCATAAACACAACTTACATTATTTTGCAGTCCTTCAGTTTTGTTTTTGCATACAGTGAATTTCACAGTGACATTTTCATATGTTCTGATGTTTTGAGTTTAACTCTGCTTATTAATTAATCTACTTCAGAATACCTGGAAGAATAAACCATGGCTTATATTTCACCTTAGAACTTTCAGATTCTATTTTCTGAGAGGGATGCATTTTCTCTGCTTCATTTTGCATTTTATTAACATATGGATGGAGACTAAAACTAGTATCTTACACTGAATCTGAAATAAATCTCTGATGCTATTAAGTGATACTGTTAGCTCCTTGAATGGGGCTGTTAAATATTAATAAAGAGGCATATTTTAAACATTTATGAAACGTTTTTATAGTCATATATTACAGTCAATTTTGGTACATTAATAACTTAGTTTCCATTAAAGAATTCTAAAAGTATAGTGCCTCTCCCTGCCGACCCCCTCCCTCAATATCGATTCTTATATATCCCTGAAAGCGTGACTTTAAAAATAATTTTCCTTAATCCAACACTAAAATAGCAAATGTCGTTACAATATTAACATTCCTAGGTGAGAGTGTTAAATTCTTTCATAGCACTGGGATTTATGGAGCCATTGTTCAGGATTTATGCTGTCCTTCACCTGTTATGACTCTGCTTATAGGAAAAGCCTTTCTCTGTGGGCATTTCTCGTGTTGTATAGTAATACATTGAAAGGGGAGAAAGAGAGGTATAGAAAGTGATATAGCAGTTTGATGTGAGTTCAGAATTCTATTAAGTAAAATCTGAAGAATGGAATCCTTAATGGTAAAGATTTAAGGTTCCTATTAGATAATAACACTTGTCGTTTCCCTGGGGGGTCAAAACAGTGCATGCATAGTTCATTTTGAATGTCTTAGATGAGTCTATCCAGTTTTTCATGATGCATAGCAGATTGTGACTTTCCAGTACTCCTGGTATACTGAAAGTACGAGTGTACGTGTTTATTTATACTTGTTTTTGTTTTTAATTTGTTACATTTCTATAGTTTCCTGACATGCTGAATACTTGGAGAAGGTTTACCGCACAAGTGAATGAATGAATGAATAGACTGTATCTATTCGATTGCCATTGATACTTCTTAGCACGGTTTTCTTAATCTCAGCACTATTTTTGACCCAGTAATTCTCTGGTATGGGAGGTTGACTTGTACATTGTAGGATGTTTAGCAGTATTCTTGGTGTCTAATCTTAGATGCCAGTAGTACCCCTTTTCCATGTCATGACAATCAAAAATGTCTCCAGACATTGCCAAATGCCCCCTGGGGGCAAAATTGCTCCTGATTGAGAGCCACTGCTTTATACCATGAGGACTGAAAGAAAAAGATTAAATATATGGGGTAGGTGTTGGCAGGGATGGGCAGTGGCATTGGGAAAAAAATGGATAAAGGGATATTCTCATGGGATGATCTAGTCTACCTGTGAGCCTTGCTCTGTGTATTATCTAAGTGACTCCATAGTTACTTCCTCTACCTTCCTGATGCCTTAATCTGTTACTTTTTAAGGTCCTAGGAATTTATTCTTAAGAGATTATAGTTTTTGGAATTAAGCTAAACTTTTATATCTTAAACCTGTCCTCAGTAGAAAAGCCTTCATAACAGTTTGCTTTTAGGGAAATTTTTTGAGAGCCCCCAGAATATGTTACAGGCCTGAGTGGATTAGTGCTAAGCATGGGTGGGCTGAAAATTATTGATACAGATTTCAGCAATGTACATATTGAGTTAGTTCTACTCAGAATTTCATTTTGCTCTTTAGATCTTTGTCCAGCAAAGGTCACACTTTATTTCAGTCCCATGTCCCTCTCTGTGTTAAGCAGTTAAATTTTAAAATTGTTTTCGAGAACCTGTGTGTAGAGAGCTGTTCTTGACCTTATATTTAATTCAAAATTGTGTATCATCCTCAAGGAGCTTGTACTCTGCATGGGCCACTAAACTAAATCCATGTTGTTAGGTGTGGTCGAGTCAGTGCCGACTCCTAGCAACCCCACAACAGTACGAAATAATGCCAGGTCCTGTGCTGTCCTCACAATCATTGCTGTTTGTGCTGATTTTTTTCACATGTATATGAGGCAACTGAAAATATCATGGCTTGGGTCAGTCTCACCTTAGTCCTCAAAGTGATTTCTTTGCTTTTCAACACTTTAAAGAGGTCTTTTGCAGCAGATTTTCCTAACGTAATACATCTTTTGATTTCTTTACTGCTGGTTCCATGGTCGTTGATTGTGACCACATGTGTCTGTCAGTTGGTAGTACTGTGGTGACTTGTGTGTTGCTGTGATACTGGAAGCTTTGCCACGGTATTTCAAATTCCAGTAGGTCACCCTTGGTAGACAGGTTTCAGCCTAGCTTCCAGACTAAGACAAACTAAGAAGAAGGACCTGGCAGCCTACTTCTGAAAAAATTGGGCAGTGAAGACCTTATGAATAGCAGTGCAACATTGTCTGAGGTAGTGCCAGAATGTGAGCGCCTCAGGTTGGAAGGTGCTCAAGACACAACTGGGGAAGAGCTGCCTCCTCAGAGAGTCAACTAAATCTATAAATCAGCATAATTAATAATGTAAGGCATACATGATAAATTCCAAATGAGTAGTACATTTACTGTTACAGGATTTTAGAAGTAGGATAGACAGAAAGTATGTTCCCAATCTTCCCTGAATTGTGCCACCAGTGAACCCTGGACCACGTTCTGTCATTGTACCTAGAAGTTATGTGCACGTACTCATTTGTATGCCTGCTTCTTACTGTACACAAAGCTTCTGTAAGGCATGGATTGTATCTGGTTATGTTTTCGTAGTAGGTATTCCAGAAGTATTTGTTGAATGAGAAAGTAATATGCTGCTCCTGTATGGTTATTCAACAGCAAATAAACTTAATACTTTTTTTCCAGTTTCTAAGTTGTGTGACCCAGTCTTTTCGTGGATTAGTTTTGCCTTTATTTTGTTTGACATTCTATTCTTGTATAAACCCTTTGAGAATTTCCCGCGTTCCTTTCCTGTAAGCATTAACTTCCATTTATCAAGGAACATTTTTTTTAACGTCCCTATTTGTGTTTAAATTGCTCATATGGAAGTTCAAGTTAAAGCTGAAGAAAATAAGAACAAGTGCACAAGAGCCAAAGTATGACCTTGAGTATCTCCCACCTAAATTTAGAGATTATCTCAAGAATAGGTTTGATGCATTGAAGACTAATGACTGAAGACCACATGAGTTGTGAGATGACATCAAGGACATCATACACGAAGAAAACAAAAGGCCATTAAAAAGATAGGAAAGAAAGAAAAGACAAAAATGAATGTCAGAAGAGACTGTGAAGCTTGCTGTTGAATGTAGACTAGCTAAAGCAAATGGAAAAAATGATGAAGTAGAAGAGCTGAACGGAAGATTTCAAAGGGGAGCTCGGGAAGACAGAGTAAAGTATTATAATGAAATGTGCAAAGACCTGGAGTTAGAAAACCAAAAGGGAAGAACATACTTGGCATTTCTCAAGCTGAAAGAACTGAAGTAAAAGTTAAAGCTTCAAGTTGCAATATTGAAGGATTCTATGGGCAAAATATTGAATGATGCATCAAAAGAAGATGGAAGCAATATACGGAGTCACTTTACCAAAAAGGATTGGCTGATGTTCAGCCATTTCTGGAGGTACCATATGATCAAGAACTGATGGTATTGGAAGAAGAAGTCCAAGCTGCACTGATGGCATTAGTGAAAAACAAGGATTCAGGAACTGGTTAAATCAACTGCGATGTTTCAACAAATGGAAGTGCTTGCTCATCTATGCCAAGAAACTTGGAAGACAGTTACCTGGCCAACCAACTAGAAGAGATCCATATTTGCACCCATTCCAAAGAAAAGTGATTCAACAGAGTGTGGAAGTTATTGAACAATATCATTAATATCACACACAAGTAAAATTTTGCTGAAAATCTTTCAAAAGCGATTGTGCAGTACATCGACAGGGAACTGCCAGAAATTCAATCCGGATTCAGAATAGACCGTGAAACGAGGGACATCATTGCTGATGTCAGATGGATCTTTGCTGAAAGCAGAGAATACCAAAAAGACGTTAACCTGTGTTTCATTAACTGTGCAAAGGCATTCGATTGTGTGGATCATAACAAATTATGGATAACATTGTGAAGAATGGGAATTGTGCTCATGCGGAATCTATACACAGACCAAGAGGCAATCATTCTACATAACAAGGGGATACTGCATGGTTTAAAATCAGGAAAGTTGTGGGTCAGTGTTGTATCCTTTCCCCATACTCATTCAATCTGTATGCTGATCAAATAATCTGAGAAGATGGACTATAAGAAGAACTGCATGGCATCAGGATTGGAGGAAGACTCATTAATAACCTGCGATATGCAGATAGCACATTTTTGCTGACTGAAACCTAAAAGAACTCAAAGCACTTACTGATGAAGATCAAAGACTACAGGCTTCAGTATGTATTACATCTCAACATAAAGAAGACACAAATCCTCACAACTGGATCAATAAGCAACATCGTGATAAACAGAGAAAATATTGAAGTTGTCAATTTCATTTTACTTACATCCACAGTTAACACCCATGGAAGCAGCAGTCAAGCAATCTAATGACGTATTGCATTGGGCAAATCTGCTGCAAAAGGCTTCTTTCAAGTGTTAAAAAGCAAAGATGTCACTTTAAGGACTAAGGTGCACCTTACCCAAGCCATGGTATTTTCAGTCACCTCACATGCCCGTGAAAGCTGGATAATGAATAAGAAAGACTGACAATTATGGTATTGGCAAAGAATCTTGAATATACCACAGATTGACAGAAGAACGAACAAATCTATTTTGGAAGAAGTACAGTCAGAATACTCCTTAGAAGGGAGGATGGCGAGACTTTGTCTCAGGTAATTTGGACATGTTATCAGGAGGGACCAATCCCTGGAGAAGGACGTCCTGCTTGGTAAAGTAGAGGGTCAGAAAAAAAGAGGAAGACCCTTATCGAGGTGAATTGACACAGTGGCTGCAACAATGGGCTCAAACATAGCAACGATTGTGAGGATAGTGCAGGACCAGGCAGTGTTTTGTTCTGTTGTACATAGGGTCACTATGAGTTAGAACCAACTCGATGGCTCCTAACAACAGCTACAAATTGTTTTCTGTTCTCTCTGTGTCTTTCTTATGATCACTGCCTAATAACTGCAGAGATATTCCAGGACTTGATTTGTTTTCTGGTCTCCCGGGTAGTGTGTTGTGCTTACTGAACAGCTCTGTAAAGTGTAACTGTGTTCAGGCACTGTGGGGGATGAGAAATGTGTGCCTGAGCATGGACATGGGTCCATGAAGAAGGCAATGGGCATTCTTTGTGTGGGGCAGGTAATGAAACGTTTGAACAAACTCTAGCAACCTGTGAAACCCAATGTTGTGTTTAACAGGCTGCTTTTACCAATGTATCTTGTCTCAAAAGATTTATATCTATTTCATGTATAAAATATATTTAACCTATCTCAACATCCCCCAAAGTCTCAACCCATTATATCATCAATTTAAATCTAAAATCTTATCTAAATTGCTTCAGCTCAAAAATCCTAAATCTCATTATCTAAATCAGGTATGGATGAGACTCTGGGTATGATCCTACCTGGGGCAAAATTCCTCTTTATCTGTGTACTTGTGAAAGTAGTAAACAAGTCTTCTGCTCCCAATACAGTGGTGGGATGGCATTGTATAATGGTAATAGACATTCACATTCCAAAAAGGAGAAAATGGAAGAAGATAGAATTCACTAGCCCTCAAGCAATTTCTAAATCAAACTGGGCAAGCTCCGTTATGTTTTAAGTCCTGGGAATAATCCTCTGTGGCTTGAGGCTCTGGTGTGTGGGTCCAATGTTCTTCCCTTACAGTCGTCCTTTCTTTGAAAGGTAGCACATGTTTGCTGAGTATTCTTACCAGCCTGTTTCCTGCACATAGTATTTTGGGAGTCTGACAACCTTCCTTCATTTCATCCTATCTCTGTCCCCTTTAGTCCAAGCTGACAGTGTTCTGCTGATGTAACATTCTTAAAAACCTTGTGGGTCTCCCATAGGTACCACAAGGATTCACATCATTAGGTAAGAGGGTCCTCCACAGACTTCTCCTGCATAATTCCGTCTTCTTTTCCTGGCTTCTGTTGAGATGGTTAAGGGAATTTGTGAGCCACGTGCTTCATTTCTTCATAGAACCCGCTGTGTGATTGAACACCCTCAACTTTTGATCCTTTCAAGGCATTAGTAAAAGGTTGTATAGCCTCACCCTTGTTTTTTTCACCAGAGCATACAGTTTGTCTAATTTTAGCATGTTTTCAATCTGTATACAGGTAGTCCCCAATTTATGACATACTTGAGTTAGGATGAACTACACTTAATGACCATCTGTTTTTTTCTTTTTTGGTACATCTTATTGTTAGTAATAATGTATTCCATACAAAGTTATAGCTTGTAATTTGCTGATGTTATCATTCTCAGATGTTCACTCCCAGATGTTTATATGTAATGTTTCCAACCCCCAAAGTCAAATAAAGATTGGATTCATAAAGATACTGATAATAAAAGTCAAAAATAATGAAAACTTAAAAAAAAAAAAAAAGGAAGTATTCAACTTACATCAGAACTGACTTAACGTCAAAGTCGTTGGAATAGAAGCCCGTTGTAAGTTGGGGACTACCTCCATTCCCAAAATATCAAGTTCTGTCTCCTTTTTGTTTAATAGTTCTTCCCTCAGTTTATCTCTTTCCTCTTGCATTTTATTAAAAGCAGTGTAAAGATACCAAGCTATGCCTTCAACACTTTACTTGGAAGTAGCCTCCACTAAATACCCAAGTTCATCATTTACAAGCTCTGCTTTGCTCATAACTGTAGAACACAATTCAGCTAAGCTCTCTACCAGTATGTAACAGAGGATCCCCTTCCCTCCAGTTTTCAATAATGTGTTCCTCACTTCTTTCTGAGCCCTCACCAGCAGTGTCTTCAACATCCATATTTGTACTAACATTCTGTTTAAGGCAATCCAGGCTTTTTCTATCATGCTCTTCAAAATTCTTTCAGCCTGTACCCATTACCCAATTCCAAAGCCTTTCCAACATTTTGAAACATTTATTACAGCAGCTCCCTACTGTATTAGTTTCCTATGGCTGCTTAACAAAATACCATAAACTTGGTGACTTAAACAACACACATTTATTCTTCTATAGTTCTGGAGGTCAGATATCGAAAATCAGTTTTACTGGCCTGAAATCAAGGATTGTGTCCCCTGAGGAGTCTCTAAAAAAGAATTGGTTTCCTTGCCTTTTCCTACTTCTAGAGCTACATTCCTTTTATTTCTCGGTTCATTCCTCCATCTTCAAAGCCGTCAGTGTAGCATCTTCATATCTCTCTGCTCAGCCTTCACATCATATTTTCCTCTTGTCTCTGCTTCCCTTTTATAAGGACATTTGTGATTACATTTAGGGTCCACCTGGGTAATCTCCCAATACTTAATTAGCCACATCTGCAAAGTCTCTGTTACCATATAAGGTAACAGTTATAGATCCCACAGATTAGATTCTGGACATTTTAGGGAGCCATTATTCACACTACCACAGTTACTAGGAGACTTAAAATGAGAGTATTATAACTGACTAAAACAAACGAGTAAATTACAAAGCAGGCACCAACTCTTAAAGGTAACTATGGCAATCTTGTCTAGTCCCTGTGTTTTATATTTGAGGAAATAGAGGTCTGGTCAAACGTTTTATGTTCCAGCTGTTTTCATTAGTATATTTAGAATTTACATGAGAATGAAGAATGTTTGCCTCATCTTCACTGTTTGAATAATTTTTTTAAAAAATTACTCATAAATGATTTGTCTGTTCTTTTTGGAGCTTTGTATATGTTTAAAAGATATATTTTAGGTTTTATTATATAAGTCATAAGTGCTCATTATAAGAATTTCAAAAGTACAAAAATATATAAAATATATAAACTAAAACTCCCCAATCCCTATCTCCCATCTCCACTCCATCCTGCTCTCTAGAGGTCACAGCACAAAGGTGAGGTATGCATAATCCTCACCCTGAAAGAGCTCACATTCTAATATGGTGGAATAGCTACAAAAATGAATGCATTTTTATAAATAATGTTGTATGAAAAAATATAAGTCCTTGAGAGAATATAGGAAGTTTTTAGAGAAAAAGTGACAGGTAAACTGAACCTATCAAGAAGAAAGTAGACTTTGCTGGGTCAGAAAAAGGTTGTTCGGGTAAGCATCCCAGGTAGATAACACCGCTGGAAAGAAAGGGAACTGTGAAATTCTTTAACATGTTTAAGCATCAGAAAATAACCTATTATGGTGAGAATGGAGAAGTTGTCCTAATTTTTTGTATCAAATGTAAGGAGAAAATAATACCTTCTTTAATTTTTTTCAATTAATATGGTAATTGTCTAAGTATGCTGCCTTAAGACTAGAAAAGAATGTAAGAAGTAAACACCAAAGTTGTTTTTTTTTTCCCCACATGCTTCTCGAGTTTATTTTGTGAACCCTCCTAAGTGGGAATCAAAATAAGAATTTGGCAGAAGGTTTGTTGTAAATATTTAAATAAACAATGGCAATCTGGGTAAAAATTAGCAAGTTACTTAACCTGAGTTTACCTATCTATAAAATATGGTTGATAGTATCATTTCTCTCTAACTGAAAGGTTGACATGACAATTAAACGGAGTAACAAAATGTAAGATAATTTTGTAATTTATAAACAAAGACCTTTTTAAAAGGTAAGTGTTTTTATTTGGTTATTTGTTATTGTGTAGAATTTTTTATTTTTAAATCGACTGATAAAGGAACATTTGTAATAAGACTAGAATGCCATCATTAAGTTTTTTTTAAAAAATAAAATATTCATAGTGCTCAATTGTCATCTTTTCAGTGAGGCCATATTTAAAATTGCAGCCCTCCTCTACTGAGCACTCCTTGTCACTCCTTCTTGCTTTGTTTTTCACCATATCATTTATCATCATCTAACACAGTACATGTTTTGCCTATTTACTTTAACATTATCAGTCTCCCACCTGGAAGGGAGCCTGCCCATAGTAGGTGCACGTAACTATTTGTTGAATGAAAGATGGAGGAATTAATGCATTTTGTATTCAATGTAATCTGGGTTTGCTCTTCAGAAACGATGATTCCGAATGATGTTCAAGGGCCTGGCTTGCTAGTTGACCTTCCTGCTGCGGCTCACAGAAGGGATCAAGAAGAATTGCCTTTATACCAACTCCCCAGGACCCAAGTTGTTTCAAAAGCCTCAACATACACAGGAATGTTGTCTCCTAGATATGCCACTAATCCATGGTATGGTATCATTTCTCTTTTGTTTTCACATCATAAAATAGTTTTTTTTTTCCTTCTAAGGAAAAAAAATGCGTTATTATGGTCGATCATTTGGAAAATATAGAAAAATATTATGACTACAGTCTACTATACTAGATAATTGCTATGATAATTTCACATACCCCAAATTATAGTATATATACAAATTTGTGTGTGCAAAGTGGATTACAGAGAATATTTTCTTACAGAATGCGAGATTAATTAAGAGTTTAACAATCTAGGCAAGAAGCATTTGGGGAAAAATAAAGGAGAGCATAGATTTGAGCGTTAGAGAGTCTGTAGGAGCTGGTGAATGATTAGATGTTGTGAGTGAGTAGGAGTAGTTGAGGATGACTGCTGTTTCTAGTTTGGGAAACAAGATAGATAATGGACTGTTAATTCTTCAACATAAGATAATAGGAGCATGAATAGTTTGGAAGTGTAAATTGTGACATCAGTTTTGCACACATTGAGGGCTGAACTATCTGTAGGACAACTTAATGAAATCAACAGATATGTGGGTCGGGGTTAATATTGAAGTCTGTTTTGACATGGACAATTGGGAGCAAATCAGGTATGGGTGGAAATCCTGGATTTGAATACAGTCATCCAGGGGAAGTGCAAAGAATAAAAAGAGCACTGGGCCAAGATTGAAATCCTGCAAAGCAGCAATATATAAGGCATGAATGCAGGAAGAAAAGAGTGAGGAAGAATGAACAAAAGGTAGAAAGAAATTGAAGAACTAGAGGTCAACATAAAAACCAAGGGAAGAGACTGTTTTAACAAAGAATCAAGGACTATGCCACATGTTACAGTAAGGTCAAGATAGATAAGAATAGAAAAGTCTTCACTGGGCTTGGCTACATGGATGCCCTTGGTAAGCATAGAACAGTTTCATTAGAGTGGAAATCAAAGAGTAGGGGGTTGAGAATTGAACAGAATGTCAAAAATTGCTTGTTGTAAGAGCAGACTAGTGTTTTGAGAGTCCTGGCTCTGAAAAGACGCTAATATAATGCTTGTTGTCTCTAACTGGAGGGTACTGGAGAAAGGAGAGGGGATATCTGTCTGTCTGTTTATATACAGATATATGTGTGCATGCATATATACGTATATACACAAACACACACACACATATGTATAAAATCTACATATATATGTAAAAAGGAAACTTGAAAAAATTTTATTTGCTTATAGGGAAGATCCAGAAGAGGAATATGTAAATGCTAGAAAGGGAATGAATTAAACATAGTCCCTGGAGATGGTGAAGGGAGAGGACACTGCACATCTACCAAGATTAACCTTTGAACGTTTGATAAGGAGGAAGTTCACCTCTTCCTCTAAGGTTCCAGGAATAAAAGAAAGGGTACAGATGCAGCTTTTTTTTTTGCAGCTTGGGGGCAGGAATTCAAGGGAATTCTTGTCCAATGACCTTGATTTTTTTTTTTTTTTCCTGTCATTTGAGGGAAAGGTCATTTGCTAAGATCACCGGCTAGTAAAGTGAGGGCTAAGATGTGATGTGTAGGAATAGAAATTAGCTGTAAAATAGTAGAAGAGTAATGACCTAGTGGTAGGAAAGAATTTAGAAAAGTACCCCTTTTTTCCAACTACTCCCCAGGGGGAGAGAGTGAAAGTTACCCACTTGAGTGTGGTGTTCTTGGCAGAAAACTAAAAGCTATTGAAGAGGTTGAGAGAACATTCAGTGAGGAGGTTAGGGTATGGAGTAGTTTGTTTACAGTTCAAGGAGATTCAATGAAGTGTGATGGATAGTTTGGCCTTGGGGGTGGGGTATGGGAAGAGAAGCACATCTGAAGGAAAAACCACAGTGGTGTAGCATTGAGAGTAAGGGAGACTAGAGGTGAACAAAGGGGTTGGTGGTATTGGCAAAGCATAACCGGGGTGAGAGAGAGGGTGGGATTCATTGGCCATGATGTTTTATTAAGACCTTTAGCCCAGGTATGGTTTTATGTTGACATATGAGGTGTCTTAGATGATATGCACTTCTGCTCAGCAAGCTGTGACCTTTGCTCAGAGTTTTGTGTAGAAACATCATAAAAAGTTCTCTGTGCCACTGTTTAGCTCATCTCTGAGTGGAGAAGAAAGACACAGGTCCATCTACTTGGAGGAATCTGGTGACTGTTTCACTTAGCAGAGCTGGGGAGCTAACTTGCAGATGGGAGGTGCACACAGGCCTGGTGTCCTGGTGTGAGAAATTTGTGCTCACAGATAATCTCCAGATTGCCACACGCAGCCCCCAGAGGAATGCAGAGTGTTAAATAAGCAATGGATTTGTTTCCTTAGGAGAGATGCCTGGAAATGGGAGTGCTGGAAGAGTTATAACTTTTTATGTAGTCAAATTACTTTCCAAATGAGACACCTTCATTAAAAAAAATTTCTTTTGTGTGTAGTAGTAACAGTTGAATCTGGCAGACGACTTCAGAAATGGAGGAGCTTCTCTAAAGCTAGAGAATTATAACTGTAGAATTGGAAAGGATCTAAACAAATTTCCAAGCCTACCCTTGCTTCCTTGTGCAGAAGTGAAAGTGGAACACTGGTTGTGTTTTACTCAATTCTTCCCACTTCAGAGAGGAAAGGTATGCATTTTTCCCATCCCATTGCTTTTTCTCCAAAGTGAGCACTTTGACAAGCTGATTTGCTTATGCAGACATAGGCAGTTAAGGGCTACAAGCTCACCTTTGTCTTGAGAGATCAGTCTTGTATTTGAAAGTTGCTTTTTAAGCTTGCTGTCTGAGATTTAGAATATATTTAAGTCTCAGCAGGTTCCAGAAGAGTTTCTGCAAATAAGATTCCCCGTTGCAATCCTTTCAGGGTATGCCCCATGGAGATACGTTCATAGGTGAATAGTTACTGCACATTAAGAAGTCTCTCTGAGAAATGCATAGATTATTTTGGAAGATAGTCTTTAAATCATCAGGGTGTAATGTAGTGTTAAATGATATTGTAGAGTTTCTTCTTTGTGTTAATTTTTGTGTAGTACCCAACAGAGGTATGTATATATGTATGTGCCAAGGATAAGTATTTAATGGCTGCAGAGTATGGTTTTATGTTAAGCCGACTACCCCTTATCTTTGGAGCAGGACTGGTGGTAAGAGGTCAATGTACCTTGAAAGTGGAGATCTCTAGAAAGAGGAATGTGGGCAGGCAGGGTATGATACTGTTGAAAGAATCCAGGTGATCTTGTTCCCAGTGTCCTTCTGCTGCTCTTCCCTTTATAAGGTCAGTTGAGATTATTTTTTTTTAGAACTCACCGGCTTGCTTGCTTGCTTCTCCCTCATCTCTGTCAACACCTGCTGTCAAAAGAGGTGTGGGTGCTCATGGCAGGGGATGTGGATGTTTTTCAAACTAATAGGATGTTTATAGAATAGAGAGAGTGGGCACTGTTCAAATCTTTGCTCTGCTGTTTATAGCTATGTGACCCTGTAAACAAGGGAGTTCTCCAGGTTAAGAGCTTTTATAAAGCACTTAATACGTTGCCTTGCATGTAGTAGACGTTTAATAAAAGGTTGGCAGTGATGGTTGTAGCAAAGGCAACAACAAGCTCTTGGGCCCTGAGGTGTTCCCAGGGTGGTAGTGATTGTTTCTTAGTTTATAAAAACATTCAAGGAGGTTGCAGATTCCTTTTTACAAAGTAATAAAATAGGGTCCAGTCACACTAAGTAAAACAAGGTGTCAGGAGGCTAAAGTCCAGGAAGAGGATGAACTCGAGATGAAAGACTTGTATTTAAAATAGAAAAAACTCATGTTGTAGTTATAAAAGGATGTAAACAAAAAGAAATGCTTCTAGGATTGGATGCTTTGTTAACACTAGCAGGAGGTGAAACAGGAGAAATTGTGCCATAGTTGGGGCGAGCATTGTGGTATAATATAAAACCCATGGCCTCCAGGTCAACAGATCCCAGTTTAAATATTGTCTTCTCTGTTTACTGTGTGACTTTGTAAAAGTCACTTAGTATTTTTTTTTTTTTTTGAGCCTCATTTTTCTCTTTTTTAAAATGGGATTGATAATAGCTCCCCATGTTTGTTGCAAGGATTAAATGAGTTAGTGTTGTATTTTACGCCCCCATCACAGTGCCTGGCATTTAATGGCTTCTGAGTAGATGGTGGATATTTAATAGATTTACCTTTGATTTAAACTGACAAAACTTATGTGTAAATTTAGGACATGGGAAGGAGGCTGTGAATAAGGGGCAAAGAATAAAAATGTGTGTTTGAGAGAGGGCTGTTCTGGAATGTCCAAGTTGGGAGGAAAAAGGTGAAGTTTCCAGGGAGGTTATAACCTCAAGTACGTGACACTTTACACATTTACAGTGCTGTTTCAGCTGCAGTCCACACGGCAGGTGAAGACAAGTGTGAAAAATTAGAACAAGAAGTCCAAATAGCAGTGTGCTAATACCTTTGAAAATATAATTAGGTCCTTGTTTACTAATCCAGGCCCTCAGAAGGCCAAAAGGAAAGTAATAGTATTTTTTACATCTTGTGGAAAGATGTCCTAGTGAAGGTCACACTTTGAATATTCATGTGCAAATGATATGACCATAAATATGAAAGCTTGTCGAACGAGTGCTGACAAAATAAGTAATGGAATTAGAAAAATCTCTGTATAAAACGACCTCCAGAGTGAGGCCGAGTTCTCTCCTCCTTCCTCTAAACTTCCTTATTTTCTGAGTCCTGCCTTTCTGACACATGACCTGATCACCTGGCTCCTGTAAAGAAATTCCACTTGAAAAGTAAATTAATCATGTCCTTTCATTTTCAAAGTTGACCTGAGGGAGCAATTTACCCTTTATGACTTGAATTTTTGTTTCTTAGCAAAATTTTTTAACGCAAGTGTTATACCTCAACTTTATTGAAGTATAATTTATGTATAGTAACATGAACAAATTTTAAGGTACAGTTTGCTGAGTTTTGATAAATGTATACATTTGTTACCAACACCCTAATCAAGATATTAAACATTTCTATCACCCCAGAAACTTCCTTCCTGCCCCTTTTGCAGTGTATCACCGCAGACAATCATTAATCTAATTTCTAACACTGTAAATTAGTTATTCCTGTTCTTAAACTCATATAAATGGTATTACACAGTATTTACTTTTGTGTGTCTGGTTTCTTTTGCTCAACACAGTGTCTGTGTCGTTTTAAACTTTAGTGTAAGGGAATGCCTAATTTTTTTCCTTGGCTGGTGCCAGGTAATAATTTGCTTTGTAACTTCAAAATCATACTTTAACATCTGTATAAGGAACTGTACTAGTTAGGAAAACACCAGTGCCTGTTCTCGCTGGTATAGAACACACATGCTCCCTGTGGTGTATCACAGTTGCTATATAGAGTCTAAATTTAAAGAGCAAAAAGAAATCTTAAGAAAACTTAGAACCAGAGCTCTTCTTTTATTATTTTAGGGTGCTTAGTTTACTTGACTCTCACATGGCTTAGTAGGTGGAAATTTTATATGCAGTCGGCCCTCTGTATCTGTGGGTTCCTTATAGATGGATTCATCCAACCGGAGATCGAAAATATTCAGGGGGGTGGGGGGGAAGAAAACAAAGAAAGTTCCAAAAAGCAAAACTTGAATTGCTGTACCTCAAGTACTACACTGCATCCACGTGAAGGAAGTGATGTGTAGGCATTCGCTGCTGTGGCCTCCCGCCATTTCACAGATCCTCAGTCTCTCTTCAGCACTCCTTGTGTGAGCATTGTTCACCTCGAGGCTTGTCATTATTCCCTAAACAATATGGTATAACAACTATTTCTGTAGCATTTACATTATATTAGGTGTTATAAGTAATCTAGAGATGATTTAAAGTATACAGTAGGTATATGTAAATACTGCGCCATTTTATATAAGGGACTTGAGCATCTGCGGATTTTGGTATCCGCTGGGGTCCTGGAACTAATTCCCCTCAGATATGGAAGGACAACTTGTATATATAAAAAAGTACTATTGAAAAGGAAAAGTCATCTTGGTTAATCTGGATTCATCTGGTTTTTGTAAGATGTTGAAAAAATTCTACACCATGATCAAGTCTTACTATTAATATCTGCTTGTTTACTAATGGGGCACTCCATATTTCTTCCCAGAGATATAGAGAGTGATAACTTTGGGCATTTGTTTTAAAAGACTGAAATAAAAAGTACAGTTTCTAGTGGATGGTCCATTCCTTTAAGAAAAAAAACTTGTTTTAAAACTCTGGTCGAATGTAAGAGGCATAAATTCAGTTACTTTAAAATTTAAGATTCTGACTGATTGAGTTATTAGCCATGATTGATCACTGTGCAGAGTATCAAATTTGAGTTTAGAAATCCCTTGTTGAAGTTTCAAATATGTATATACAAATGTATATCTTAATGTATACAGTAAATAGTATTTTACTTTCTCAGTTAAATTTTAATTTGGTTTAAAAGGTATAGGGCTGCTATAAATTAGAATCGACTCGATGGTAATGCATTTTTTAAAAGGTATATGCATTTATCAATATAAAGTGACTACATTAGTTTGTATAGGTACTTATTACCTATGACTATATTTCCAAAAATAATCACACTATCTGACTAAGCTTTAGCAAGTTTTATATATCTTGGGTATGAAACAGTCTGAATAAAATATGGATATATCAACTACCTGAAGAAAGATAATATGCTATAAGAATATCAGTGAGTTTCTTTAAAGAGAAGAATAATCCTTTTCTTACACACTTTATCAAAGAAAACTAAAGTTTTCCATATTCTTACCTAAAATCCAAAACGGCTGCTGTCGAATCAATTCCAATTCGTGATGACTCCATGTGTTGTAGAATAGAACTGCATTCTATAGGGTTTTCAAGGCTGTGACTTTTAAGAAGCAGATTGCCAGGCCTTTCTTTTGAGGCACCTCTGGGTGGGTTCAAACTGCCAACCTTTTGGTTAATAATATTGTGTTTAAAAGTTTGTGCCACTCAGAACTCCTTTTCCATAATCTAGACAGTGATAATATATTTTTTCCTTAAGTTGTATGTAAGAACCAGCAGTTTAGGAAATATGAAATATTTTTTTCTTTAATTGAAGAATTTAATTCCTAATTTTTTCATGTAAAAAGTATAAATGTGGCACAATTAAAAATAAAAAGACATGTGTTTTTTTTTCACTCAATGTCTGCCATGATTCAGTATGCAGGAGAGTAGAAAATGGAGAGGAAGAAAGTTTCAGTGCTGGTTTTTATTTTTAATTTTCAATCTTGCTCCAATTATACTTTATTTAAAGGAGAACTTTAAATGCAGTATAGCATGAAGATATTCCTTGCAGTAATGTCAATATTCCAGAAAGGAAGATATAATCTAAGTGCCCCATATATTGGATAGCAGATGAATTAAATTACGTCAACAAGCATTAAGATTGATTCTATTAAATAAAAAACACAGGTAGTCCCTGACTTATTCCGTTTGGATGACTCTGTGTTAAGTCAGTTGTGATGTAAGCCAAATATCGTTTTTTTCCCCCATTATTATTGCCTTTTATTATCAATATCTTTGTAAATCTGCCCTTTATTTGTCTTTGGGGGTTGGAAACATTACGTATGAACTTACAGATACGTTTTAATACATACATACATATTACTAACGAAAAGATGTTAAAAAAAAACCAAACAGATGGTCATAAGTGTAATTTCTTGTAACTCGAATATGTCATAAGTCAGGGACTACCTATAATGAAGATGATGATTTGTGGAAAAATACTGATACAACTTCAAGTGAGAGAAATTGTAAAGGAAAGCAATATTGGTTAAACCTCAGTTAAATGCCAGTCATGTCTCTTTTAATCCTCGTTACCATTGCATAGGATAATCAAAATATGAAAGTTTGTGCTATGATTACAACTATTCAATGGATATGTATAATATGTGCATGCACACAGAACGATAAAGTAATAGGAAAAAGTGAAGGCAGTTACTTAAACTGGTGGAATCATGGGTGTATCATTTAAGAGTTGCACTCAGCTCCTTATAAATAGAAGGCCCACTTCATATGGAATAACCAAACAGAGGCTTAATTTTTTTCATATAAAAAGTCTTGAGGAGGGTAGCCGTCGGATGGTATGATGTTGCTGTCATCGAGGACCTTGATATCTTCTGCTGTGCTGTTCTTATGTAACATATGGTTTTAGTCCTCATGGTTTCTTCATGATTTTACGATGGATGCTTCGCCACCAATATCACTTATGCATTCCAGGGAATAAGAGGGGGGAGTGGCATAGAGCAAAAGGTTCGTGTCAGCTGACTCTCCCTCCATTTAATGTGTTTTCCTGATACCTCACTGAAGGACTTTTGCTTCCATATCACTGATCAGAACTGTGGCATGCAGTTACCCTTACCAAAAACCAAACCCACTGCCGTTGAGTGTATTCCAACTTATAACAACCCTATAGGACAGAGTAGAAAGGCACCATAGGGTTTCCAAGGCTGTAGATCTTTACGGAAGCAGACTACCACATCTTTCTCCCATGGAGTGGCTGGTGGGTTCAAACCACTGACCTTTTGCTTAGCAGCTAAGTACTTTAACCACTCTACCACCAGCTCTCCTCCAGTTACCCTTAGCCAAAAGGAAATCCAGAAAAAGTATTTTTTTTTGAAGCTAGGCATTGTGCCACCTGGAATAAAAAAGGGGTTGTATTGATAAGGAAGAACGAGAGAAAGGACATGAGGTAAATAACGAGCAACTGTATGCCAAATTGTTTTTCCATGAATGTTGTGATGCTTTTAATCATTAAAATTAGATTGGATAAGGTGAGAAAGCCATCTGGTAGTGGGTGAGATGTTAATGATCCCAATTTCTTAACTGATTTTTTAATTGTCTAGATCCTTTCCGTTTATTTTCTTTTCATATGGCCTTAAGACCATTATATCCTAGAAAGTATGTAAAGTAGCAAGTAGATGAAGTTTTGCCACTTTTTACAGTCATTATTTGAAAGTTCAGAGAAAACGAAGCAGTGAAACTCAGTGTTGAAGCAAAGTTTTGGATATAGGTGGAGAGGTTGTGAGGTTGTATGGTATGTCTGAGCCTTGTCTAAGTCTCAGTTCCTCATGTATAAAGCATAATAATATGACTTGCTGTGCTTATTTCACAGGATTTTTGTGAAGATGAAATGGAAGAGGTAGTGCCTACATTTTTTTATAGACTGTTACAGTTTACAGCATCAGACATTGTTTAATAGTCTAAAGTCACATACTTATTTCATAGTGCAAGTTAGACTTGAGTTTAGGACTCCTGATTCCTATTCCAGATAATATATGCTAAAGTCTATACGCTATTAAATAGTATTACTCTTATAACTAACTACCCTGTAATTCAGCATTTTATGTTATACGGTTAAGCATTTTCATACTAATATAACTTGATGGGCGAAAATGTGATGGTGGTTGGTGGGAGGAGGTGAGAATAAATTAAGTAATATAAGTGAAAGCTCTCTAAACTGTAAAGTGCTGTACAACTACACAAAATATTCATGGAATACAAATGATAGGCAAATTATTTGGGGTAAGAGTGACAGAAAAATGTAGCGAGATGGATCGTGGTTATTGACTGTTTAGCCATTTCACCTGTTTATGTTGGCTTATACAGACTGTTCTGTTTACTGATCATTTCATACCAAATTTTAATGAATATATTTTATAAGATTTTTTATTAATAGAGAAACAAATGTGAAATTGTACAAATCAAACACAAATTTTTAGAAAATACCAACAAAAGTACTCATTATAAGTCTATGATTTTCTGCTGCTAAGTGGGTATTTGTTGAGTTAAACATTAAAGCAATATATTTTTGCTTTATATGCACACTTAGCTATTTATTCATGTAAATATTGAAACTGCTTAAAATTAAGAACTGTTTAACTATGTATAGATTGTGCAATTTCAAAACTTTCCAAGAAGCTTTAATAATAAGAATGTGGCTTATGGGTTCTATGTATGCTTTTTTCTTTCTTCTTCCTCAGTGAGTTACCTGAGAGAGAAGAAGGTGAAGGAGAGGAAACTCCCAACTTCAGCCACTGGGGTCCACCAAGAATGTATGTTGATGATATTATTGGCTATCTCAATCAGATGACACAAATCAGCTGTTCTTTTCTTTAACTTAATAGAGCGTCATTCAGCCATAGTCTAGTGATTGAAGAATTGTGATAGATCGCATATAGGCTGACTTATATTTTAGTTTCATTTTGTATTATTTAGAGATTTTTGTCCTGGCTAAGACTATAACCAAAGTTAGGAAAATCTTTGTCATACTGTTTCAGAGAATGTTTGTTAGCACTTTACAAGTGTCCATTTATGATAGTAACTCATGTACTAAATATGGTTTATTACTGTATCATTAAGCAAGGTAGGTAGGGCTGACTTGAAAACAGTAAAGCTTCTTTTTTGTTAAACAAAAAAGTCAACAATGGATGAGGTTGGTTTCTGTCTTATATCAACTTATCTCTACCTTCCTGCCTCTGTTAGTCCTAGTTGGTGCCTTGTTTGAGCTAACGGAATGTTTGTAGCCAGTCTTCCCTTGGTTATTGCCATAGTTTTAAGTACTCAGCAGGGTTGTGCTTTATTAAGATTATACAAGCCTTTTCTTCTTGCTACTCTTTCTATTTATGCATTATTAATTCCACTACCCCACCCCAACTTTTTTTCTTTTTTTGCAATTGAATTCTGAATTTTGTGTTAAAAACTCTAAGGAGCTGTTTTCTGAGTTCTTTTAAAAAATTTGGTGTTGTTGCTGAGAATATATACAGCAAAATATACACCAATTCAACAGTTTCTACATGTACAATTTAGTGACACTGATTACATTCTTCGAGCTGTGCAGCCATTCTTACCCTCCTTTTCTGAGTTGTTCCTCCCTCATTAACATAAACTCACTGTCCCCTGAGGTTCCAGTCTAATCTTTCAAGTTGTTGTCAATTTGATCTCATATAGATAGTTCTTAAAAGAGCCTAATACTAAAAGCAGACATTTTTACTTGTTAAGCTAAACTATTGTTTGGTTTTCTGGGGACTTTTCTGTTAGTTTTGTTTGAGTTCATTATTGACTGTGTCTGTGCCATATGGGCAGTTGTTATTATTTAAAAAAAAAAAGGCGGGGCCAACATGGTAGAGTAGTCAGATGCTTCCAGTGGTCCCTCTTACCAGAAAGACCTGAAAAAACAAGTGAATTGATTACATATGACAATCTAGGAGCCCTGAACATCAAAGGAAAAGTTGAGGAATTGGATTGAGTAGGAGGGGAAGGGAGGGATGGTTTAGAAGCAGCAGGGAGTTGCCAGACCTGACCCGGTGGGAGCCGGTGGCCTGCGGACCAGATTGGCTGGTGTGCATGGAGAGGCAAGCAGTGGTGTTCAGGATCTGGAAAGACCGAGTGGTGGAGATTCTGTTCAGGGTTCCAGAGCCAGTGAAAAGTGGCACTCAATCGGCAAAAGATAAGCATGTGTGTTTAACCTACCCTGCAGCTCAAAAACCACCCTCTTTGGGTAGAACCTCTCTCCTGTGTACCTGGTCCCTCCCTGTTCTGCATCAGGTCGTGAGCCAGCTTCAGTGATTGCCACATCCCCGGGCCAGAAGTAGGACCTGTCACATGCTCTGAGCCATTCTCCCAGCCTTGGAGAGGGAACAAATTAACAAACAGGAAAAAATAATCTGCCAGCTCCCTTAAGCTGGGAACTCAGGGCAGGCATAGCTCCTTGGCCTAGACAGAGGCATAAGGGGTCCACGGGCTTTGAATGCCTTTCACCCCTGCATAGACCTGTGTGGGCCCGTTTCAACAGCGCAGGCCCTCATTAGCAAAGTATAGCAGGGTATATACCTGAAGGCTAACTTCACTGTATCAGCTGTATAGTGGAGAGCCAGGTTTGTGACATTTGATACCACTCTGCCCATTAAGTAAGGTCCTCACCTACCCATATCAGAGGCCTGAGGACTGGTGGCTTCACCGATGCCACCTTGCCACCTGCGATAGGGGTCCAAGAATAAGTGGTGCCTCCCAGTCCTTACAGTCAACAGCATTGGGTGCCTATAGTCCAGCTGCAAAACCCACCCAACTACACATTGTAGGGAATAGGGACACACTCCTCCCAGAAACTCAGGGGCAGCCCTCAGCCCCCTGCTTTGCTCAGCACATGACCCCCTACTGCAGCCAGATACTTGTACCTACTCCAGTCACCCTTGCCAGTATAGGACTGTAGGTGAGAGCCTGCACCACACACTTGGTGACTGACTACCTGGACACCTAAGCTGAATCCATACAAGAAAAGTAAATGGACTCCTGGGCTCACATACCTAGTAACAGATCTAACCACCTGGTGAGAGGATATTAGAGGTTCAGAGGCACCAATAATCAAACTAGCTCACACGAGCAGCCTATTTGGGCATATCAAAACAAAACAAGAAGCTAGGACACAGTAAGCAAACATAAAATAAATAGAATAACTTACTGATGGCTTGGAGACAACAGTCAATATCAAATCACATAAAGTGGCAGACCATTGTCACTTCAGCAAGCTCCCAAAACAAAGAATCAAGAAATTTTCCAAAGGAAGAGAACTTCTTGGAATTACCAGAGGTAGAATACAAAACATTAATATAAAAAACTCTTAAGGAGATCAGGCAAAACACAGAACAAGCCAAGGAACACACAGACAAAGCAAGAGAGGAACTTGAGAAGATTATGGAAGAGCACAATGACAAATTTAACAGGCTGCAAGAATCCATAGAAGACAGCAAACAGAAATCCAGAAGATTAACAATAAAATTTCAGAATTAGACAACTCAATAGAAAGTTATAGAAGCAGAATTGAGGCAATGGAAGTCAGAATTAGTGAGATTGAAGTTAAAGCACTTGATACGAACTTATTTGAGGAAAAATCAGATAAAAAGATTTTAAAAAATGAAGAAACTAAAGAATTATGTGGGACTCTCTATAAGAGGAACAACCTCTGAGTGATTGGAGTACCAGAACAGAAGAGCATAACAGGAAATACAAATAGAATTGTTGAAGATTTGTTGGCAGAAAACTTCCCTGATATTGTGAAAGATGAGAAGATATCTAGCCAAGATGCTAATCAAACCCCACAAAAGTTACATCCCAAAAGAAAGTCACCAAGACATATTATAATCAAACTTGCCAAAACCAAAGATAAAGAGAGAATTTTAAGAGTGGCTAGGGATGAATGAAAAGTCACGTACAAAGGAAGGTCACTAAGACTAAGCTCAGACTACTCAGCAGAAACCATGCAGACAAGAAGGCAATGGGATGACATATATAAAGTCTTGAAGGAAGAAAAATGCCAGCGAATAATTATATATCTAGCAAAACTATCTCTCAAATACAGTGGTGAAATTAGGGCATTTCCAGTTAAACAGAAGTTTAGGGAATTTTTAAAAACCAAACCAAAATTACGTGAAATACTAAAGGGAGTCCTCTGGTTGGAAAATCAGTAACATCAGATAACAACCCAAGACTAGAACACAGGACAGAACAACCAGATATAATCCCAGATAGGGAAGTCACAAAAATAAATCAAAGCTAAAACACTGAAAATAGGGAAACAGAGACATCAACACGTAAAAGATGACAACATTAAAACAACAAAGAGAGACTAAAAAATGTCATAGATCTTTCATATGGAAAGGAAGTCAAGGCGATATAAAGAAATAAAAGAGTGGTTTAAACTTAGAAAAATAGGGGTAAATATTAAGGTAACCACAAGGGAACTAACAATCCTACACATCAGAATAAAAAAGAAGAAAAACATAAAGACTCAGCAAATACAAAATCAACAGCAGTGAAAAAGATGAAAAGAAAATACATAAAGAAGAACGACTTAGCACAGAAGATTAAGTGGAACAAAGAAACTGTCCACAACACACACAAAAAAGGTGTTCAAATGACAGCACTAAATGCATACCTACCAATAATTATGCTGAATGTAAATTGACTAAATGCACCGGTAAAGAGACAGAGAGTGGCAGAATGGATAAAAAAAAAAACACGATCTGTCTATATGCTGCCTACAAAAGATACACCTTAGACTTAAAGACACAAGCAAACTAAAACTCAGAGGATGGAAAAAAATATATCAAGCAAACACCAATCAAAAAAGAGCAGGAGTGGCAATATCAATCTCTGACAAAATAGGCTTTAAAGTAAAATCCACCAGAAAGGATAACAGTATATAATGATTAAAGGGTCAATATACCGGGAGGACGTAACCATAATAAATATTTACACAACAATGGCATGGCTCCAAAATGCATAAAACAAACTCTAACAGCATTGAAAAGAGAGATAGACAGCTTCACAATAATAGTAGGAGACTTCAACACACCACTATCGGTGAAGGACAGAACATCCAGAAAGAAGCTCAATAAAAACATGGGAGATTTAAATGCCACAATCAACCAACTTGACCTGATAGACGTATATAGAACACTCCACCCAACAGCAAACAAATAGACTTTCTTTTCCAATGCACGTGGAAGAGTTTCCAGAATAGACCACATATTAGGCCATAAAGCAAGCCTTAACAGAATCCAAAGCATCAAAATATTACAAAGCATCTTTTCTAACCATAAAGTCATAAAAGTGGAAATCAATAACAGAAAAAGCAAGGAAAAAAAAAATCAAACACATGGAAACTGAACAACATCTTGGTCAAAAACTACTGGGTTATAGAAGAATTAAAGATGGAATAAAGAAATTCACAGATTCAGGTGAGAATGAGAACACATCCTACCAGAACCTTTGGGACACAGCAAAAGCAGTGTTCAGAGGTCAATTTATAGCAATAAATGCACACATCCAAAAAGAAGAAAGAGCCAAAAATTTATAGCAATAAATGCACACATCCAAAAAGAAGAAAGGGCCAAAATCAAAACATTAACCCTACAACTGGAACAAGCGGAGAGAGAGCAGGAAAAGAAGCACTCGGGTACCAGGAGGAAGAAAGAATAACAATTAGAGCAGAATTAAATGAAATAGAAAATAGATAGAAAATTGAAAGCATTAACAAGACCAAAAGCTTGTTCTTTGAAAAGCTCAAAGAATTATTAAACCATTGTCCAAACTGACAAGAAAAAAACTGGAGAGGAAGCAAATAACCAGAATAAGAAATGAGATGGGTGAGATCGCAAAAGACCCAACTGAAATTAAGAGAGTTCATTACAGAATACTGTGAAAAATTGTACTCTAACAAATTGAAAACCTACAGGAAATGGACAAATTTCTAGAAACACACTACCTACCTAAACTGACACAAATAGAGGTAGAACAACTAAATAAACCCATAACAAAAGAAGAGATTGAAAAGGTAATTAAAAAACTCCCAACAAAAAAAAGCCCTGGCCCAGATGGCTTCACT
>NW_004443939.1:8037014-8050097 GCF_000243295.1 Trichechus manatus latirostris
TCAGAGAAGAGTTAACACCACTACTACTAAAGGTATTTCAGAGCATAGGAAAGGATGGAATACTCCCAAACTCATTCTATGAAGCCAGCATAACCCTGATAACAAAACCAGATAAAGGAACCACAAAAAAAAAAGAAAATTAAAGACCAGTATCCCTCATGAACATAGATGCAAAAATCCTTAACAAAATTCTAGCCAATAGAATTCAACAACATATAAAAAAAAATAATTCACCATGACCAAGTGGGATTCATCCCAGATGTGCAGGGAAGGTTCAACGTTAGAAAAACAATCAATGTAATCCATCACATAAATAAAACAAAAGATACTTGGTCTTATCAATTGATGCAGAAAAGACATTTGACAAAGTCCAACACCTATTCATGATAAAAACTCTCAGCAAAATAGGAATAGAAGGGATATTCCTCAGCATAATAAAGGGCATATATACAAAGCCAACAGCCAACATCATCCTAAATGGAGAGGGTCTGAAAGCATTTCTGTTGAGACAGGGAACCAGACAAAGATGTGCTTTATCACTACTCTTATTCAACATTGTGCTAGAGCCCCTAGCCATAGCAATTAGGGTAGAAAAGAAATAAAGGGCATCCAGACTGCTAAGGAAAAGGTAAAAGTATCTCTGTTTGCAGATGATATGATCTTATACACAGAAAACCCCACAAAAACCACAAGGAAACTACTGGAACTAATAGAAAATTTTAGCAAAGTATCAGGATACAAGATAAACATACAAAAGTCAGTTGGATTCCTCTACACCAACAAAGAGAAATTCAAAGAGGAAATCACCAAATCAATACCATTTACAATAGCCCCCAAGAAGGTAAAGTACTTAGGAATAAATCTAACTAGAGACGTAAAAGACCTATACAAAGAAAACTACACAGCACTACTGCAAGAAACCACAAGAGACCTGCGTAAGTGGAAAAACATACCTTGCTCATGGATAGGAAGGACTCAACACTGTGAAAATGTCTATTCTACCCAAAGAGATGTACAGATACAATGCAATCCCAATCCAAATTCTAATGGCATTTTTTAATGAGATGGAGAAACAAATCACCAAATTCATATGGAAAGGGAAGAGGCCCCGAATAAGTAAAGCATTACTGAGGAAGAAGAACAAAGTGGGAGGCTGCACACTACCTGATTTTAGAACCTATTATACTGCCACAATAATCAAAACAGCCTGGTAGTGGTACAACAACAGGTATATAGACCAATGGAACAGAATTGATTTTCCAGAAGTAAATTCATCCACCTGTGAGCAGCTGGTATTTGACAAAGGCCCAAAGTCTATTAGTTTGGAAAAAGATAGTCTCTTTAACAAATTGTGCTGGCATAATTGGATATCCATCTGCAAAAAAATGAAACAAGACCCATACCGCACACTGTGCACAAAAACTAACTCAAAATGGATCAAATACCTAAATATAAAATCTAAAATGATAAAGATCATGGAAAAAAAAATAAGGACAATGCTAGGAGCCCTAATACGTGGCATAAACAGATACGAAACATTACTAACCACACACAAACACCAGAAGAGAGACTAGATAAATGGGAGCTCCTAAAAATCGAACACTTATGCTCCTGAAAAGACTTCACCAAAAGAGTAAAAAGACAACCTACAGATTGGGAAAAAAATTTTGGCTTTGACAAATCTGATCGATGTCTAATCTTTAAAATCTGTAAGATACTGCAAAACCTCAATAACAAAAAGACAAATAACCCAATTAAAAAATGGGCAAAGGATGTGAACAGGCACTTCACAAAAGAAGACATTCAGGCAGCTACCAGACACATGAGGAAGTGCTCACGATCATTAGCCATTAGAGAAATGCAAATCAAAACTACAATGAGATACCATCTCACTCCAACAAGGCTAGCATTAATCCAAAAAACACAAAATAATAAATGCTGGAGAGGTTGTGGAGAGACTGGAACACTTATTTGCTGCTGGTGGGAATGTAAAATGGTACAACCACTTTGGAAATCGATTTAGTGCTTTCTTAAAAAGCTAAAAATAGAAGTACCATACGATCCAGCAGTCTCACTCCTTGGAATATATCCTAGAGAAATAAGAGACATCACACGAATAGATACATGCATACCTGTGGTCATTGCAGCACTGATCACAATAGCAAAAAGATAGAAGCAACCTAGATGCCTGTCAACGGACGAATGTGTAGACAAATTAGGGTGTTTTTACACAATAAAGTACTATGCAACCAGAAAGAGCAACGATGAATCTGCGAAACATCTCATAACATGGACGAATCTGGAAGGCATTATGCTGAGTGAAATTCATCAGTCACAGAAGAACAAATATTGTATGAGACCACTATTGTAAGAACTTAAGAAAAGGTTTAAACACAGAGGAAAACATTCTTTTGATAGTTACTAGAGTGGGGAGTGAGGGAGATGGGTATTCACTAACTAGGTATTAGATAATAATTATCTTATGTGAAGGTAAGGACAACACACAATACAGTGGAAGTCAGCACAACTGGACTAAACCAAAAGCTAAGATGTTTCCTGAATACAACCAAACACTTTGAGGGACAGAGTAGCCGGGCCGGGGATCTGGGGACCATTGTTTCAAGGGACATCTAGGTCAATTGTCATAACAAAGTTTAAGAAAATGTTCTGCGTCCCACTTTGGTGAGTGGTGTCTAGGGTCTTAAAAGCTAGTGAGTGGCCATCTAAGATACATCACTTGGTCCCAACCCACCTGGAGCAAAGGAGAATGAAGAACACCAAAGACACAAGGAAAATATTATCACATGACACAAAAGGGACCACATAAAACAGAGACTCCATCAGCCTGAGACCAGAAGAACTAGATGGTGCCCAGCTACCACCAATGACCACCCTGACGGGGAACACAACAGAGAATCCTTGACTGAGCAGGAGAAAAGTGGGGTGCAGAACTGAACTTCTAGTAAAAAGACCAGACTTAATGGTCTGACTGAGACTGGAGCGACCCCGGAAGAAATGGCCCCCAGACTCTCCGTTAGCCCAGAACTGAAACCGTTCCGAAGCCAACTGTTCAGACAAAGATTTAACTGGACTATGGGACGTAAAATGATACTTGTGAAGAAAGTGCTTCTTAGCTCAAGTAGATACATGAGACTAAATGGGCAGGTCTTGTCTGGAGGCGAGATGAGAAGGCAAAAAGTGTCAGGAGCTGGTTGAATGGACATGGGAAATCTGGGGTGGAAAGGAGGAGCGTGCCCTCACGTTATAGGAAGAGCAGCTATAGTCACATAGCAATGTGTGTTTAAATTTTTTTTATGAGAAACTGACTTGAACTGTATACTTTCACTTAAAGCACAATTAAAAAAAAAAACCATGGCCTTTGAGTCACAGCAACCTCATGTATGCATAGTAGAGGTGCTCCAATTGGTTTTCAAGAGTTGAGTGTTTGGAAGCAGATGGCCAAGTCTGTCCTCTGAGACAAGTTCCGACTGTCAACCTTACAGGTAGTAATCAAGGACTTAGCCATTTGTGCGAACCAAGGAATGCAATTTGAGCAGAATCCATAGTATTTTGCAGGACAAGTTTCATTCCATAGTTGCCCTTCCCCCTCCCCCCCCCCATAAAAATGACGTGGAGGTCGGAATAAAAGAAAACCTAGCCTTAGGACCAAATAGAATCCATTCTCTGCTTAAAGAATCACAGGGTTAAACGTGTGGACTGAAAAAAGCACATCCTGGGCAGTAAGTCTCTCAGGCGCAAATTCATTTTATTCTGAAAGTCTATGCTTTTTACCAAAATGTGGCTTTCTTGTTTTTTTTTTTTAATCCATTTATTTTCTCAGTCCATTCTTTCCTAATTACAGATGTGCAGTGAATGTACTAATCACAGAAAATATATTGTGATAGGAGGTAGGAGCATGAAAGCCTAGCTAAATCTTCTCTGAATATGAAGAGTTCTATTTATTGATTATTGATTTAGATTTTTCAGAATTTAAACTTTCACATATGTTATGAATTATTGATAGCATCTTATAGTTTTGGAACTTGTAAGATTTACATGACATTTTTATAACTATATTTATAAAATGTATTTATATAATACATGGGTAACAAGGCTATAGTACAAATTGAATATTTGCAGTGATAGTCCAACAAATTAAATTGATTGTGAATGAATTTTGTTTTTTTTTTTCTTTTTATAGTGTTGAGATTTTTAGAGAACCTGATGTGTCTCTTGGAATCAGTATTGTTGGTGGACAAACTGTTATAAAACGCCTAAAGAATGGAGAGGAGCTTAAAGGTATATTTATCAAACAAGTTTTAGAAGACAGTCCAGCAGGAAAAACAAAAGCTCTTAAAACTGGAGATAAAATACTTGAGGTAAATGATGTTGAAATACTGTTCCTGTTTGAAGTACACTGTAAGATAGTGAAATATTTAGGCAGAACTCTTTAGTGTATTAGGTGTGTCTGAGTACAAGTGGCATACTTTATTTAGTTAGGTTTGTACATTAAATATACAGTTTTATGAATTTCTCAAGTTGGGGGGCAGCAAATAAAACAATAAAACCTTAGCTGACTTAAAAAAAAAAAAAAACTATTTAACAAAGGGCTCTGTATGGAATGAGGCAGATAGTGGACTCCTGTGGTCCTCTTTCCTTTCACTAAACTTGATGGGGAAAACCACGCCCTAGTTACATGCAACTCTGCATATTCCAGGTTTTTAACAAGGCTGTCGGAGCTCTGGTGGTACAGTGTTTAAGAGGTCAGTTGCTAACCAAAAGGTTGGCAGCTCGAATCCACCAGCTGCTCCTTGGAGACCCTATGGTGCAGTTCTACTCTGTCCTCTAGGGTCACTGTGAGTTGGAATCGACTTGATGGCAACGATTTTTTTTTTCTTTAAACATGACTGGAGAGGATAACCAGCTATGATTTTTGGTCTCATTTTATATTCGTGAGCACCCTTCACATGGGTTTTTAGTTCTTCCCTGCAGTGTTGTAATATTTCCTTTGTCGTTTTATTCTCCCACTATTAGTAGGCAACATTTCAAACCTTCAATACCTCTTTCCTGGGTCTTAATCTCAGTTTATAGTCCTTATTTCTTGTCTCATTGAGAAAATAGAGGCACTCAAAAGAGAGCTTCCCTTGCTTCCACTACGTCTCAAATCTCTTTTCTAACTGCGTCTGTTAGCAAGTAATCTGACTTTCCTCCTGTAGCAGCAAATGAACTATTTGTGTGTGTGTCCAGAATCATGTCTCTAACTTGCGTGACAGAAATCTTTCCCTCTTGACTGCCTGAGGATATTGCTCCTGCCTTTGTGCTTGCTCTCACCTTCATCCATTTTTCCTCTCTTCTGTGTCATTATATGCTGTAATAGCTCCCATCTTAAAAATAATAAAAACCTCACTTGATCCTACATCCCTCTCCACTTATCTTCGTATTTCTTTGTCCCCCTTACAGCAATCCATTGAACATAAGGCACTGTAGCATTTACCAAGGCTTTGTTACATTATGAGTTTGAAAAATTTGTTCTGTTAAATACATTTGGTAAACACATAATGCTCTTGGATGTGTGGGCATGTTAGCAAGTTTTATTCTCTGAGATTTCTATAAGCAATCAATTTATACTTACCCCATATTTATTTGAACACAGAACACTTTTAGCAAGATAACCTTTTATTCCTTTGGTACTTCTTTTTTTGAACTTAATTTAAGAGCTTGGCTGCTAATCAAAAAGTCTGTAGTTCAAACCCACCAGCCGCTTCTTGGAAACACTATGTGGCAGTTTCTACTCTGTCCTGTAGGGTCGCTATGAGCTGGAATCGACTTGATGGCAACAGGTTTGGTGTTTTGGTTTTGGTACTTCTTTTTTTGAACATAATTCAATAAATGTTTAACTACTCAATTATGATAATGGGCAATTTGCTTAACATATCATGCTTCTCAACTTAACTGAGAGAAGATAGGAGTCCAGAGAGATTCCCCCAACCCCATTCAGAGTTATGTACTGTGTTAGTGGCAGAGGGGAAATTACGAGCTCAGAAGCCTCTTAAGGTTCTGTTACTAACTCAGCTACCTACTTTGGATAATTATGTTTAATTAGGACTGTTGTGATTGAGCATATTTGTCTTACTTCTCCTGAAGGTTCAACATTATTTTCCTAAAACATGTTCTATTAAAACAGCAAACCTCTTTATGGGTCAATTTTATTTTTTTCTAGCTTTGGTCTAATCATTAGACTTTAGCTGTTCTCATACTAGATAATACACAGGAACTTTGAATTAACCTACCCACAATATCTAGTGCCTTTCTAATTGAAATAAATTACTTCTGTGTTTCAGGTGTCTGGAGTAGATTTGCAGAATGCCTCACACAAAGAAGCAGTTGAGGCCATTAAGAATGCGGGAAACCCCGTGGTATTTGTTGTACAGAGCTTGTCACCTACTCCAAGAGTAAGTTGTAGTTCATATTCTCCAAAAGTTCTAAAACATTTTCTCTACCTGTGGACCAAGCTGTTGCCTCTAAGTATTTTTCTAAATATTTTCATTGTTCTCCAAGTTATACTATTACTTGGAAAAATTATTAGCTTCAGAAAAATTTAGATATTAACTTCAGTTTCCCTTTTTTTTCCCCTCCTGTTTTGACCTCCTAGTAAAGTTCCAGTCGCAATAGTATGCATTTGTTTAAGTCAAAGGCTGTGAGGTCAAGTACATCCATTTTCAAATCCTTTATTCCCTATTTAGTAGCTTTGCTAACTGGGGGCAACGTAAAGAGGGTTAGATGTAAAAGCATTCTAGAGGTACTATCAAATATAGTGTTCTATATGTTTATTAAAGTATGTAACAATGCAAACATACGTACTGTTGAAGATTGCAAATGAAAAAATAGTAGTATTTAATCATAAAAATTTTCTTCTGTAATTAATTACTACCTTGTTATGGAATTGGAACTCTGATAGCAAGATGTCAGTGGCAGGCAGTATGTGTATTTTATATTACAATAAGCAGCAGAAACTTCACCCTTAAATCCTGTAACTGGAAGTAATATTTATTTTTCTTCATTTTTAATGGGAGACAGCTGTTTAAAACATTGGTGCTTCTGAACAGTAGAAAAACTTTGCACATTTAAAAAATGTTTGCTTTTCAATACAGTAATGCACTGGTTTCCAACCTTCTGTATATAATGGCAAATAGAAAATAATATTTATACGGCAAACGGGCAAACAGATGGTTGGCGGCCCCAACGGCAGGAGCATAGATGTGATATTTGGCATTCGTGTAACCTGTCGCAGCCACACCACTGGGGAAACTGCTTTGTTGAACACATTGCAGTTCAGCGTCTTCCAGTTTTAGCATTATATTTACACCCTCAAGACAAATTGAGAGAGGTGAACAGAATAAAGTTCTTTCATTTTTATACAATTTGAAATTCAAGAACATTTTGGAACCCAATCTTTAACTCTTATAATATTGAGAATGTAGTTCCGCCCATCGCTTTTATTTCTGGAAACTGAATTCTTTAGTAAAATTGGCCAGATTATTCCTTGCCAAATGATACTTCCAAAGAAATAATTTTGAGTTACAATGAGCCAATTAAATTATACATTTATGTGGCCACCTGTCAATGCCCTTGCTGAGAAGTATTCAAAGCATTTAAATTCGTTATAAAGTCAACCAAAAAGACCAAGCTTTTAATCTAGCCTTGGCGGGTGAACTGAAGTGGAAATTTTTACTTGAATGACTTAAACAGTTCGATTTCTTTTAACTGTTAAAATAAAAAAATCTCTTCAGCATCATGCCATCTCAAACCACTTCTCTTTGTAGTATAACAGATTCCACAGTTTGCATTTGGTTCATCAAGCATTAAGCTGTCTGTGATTCTAGCCAAGTGAGCATATTAAGTTCATGACTATGTCCTTGACTGTTTCTATTTTTAACCTTTGTTTTTAGCATAAAGTGATTCCTGTTGAATGAAGCAATGAAAGGAATCAAGTTCATACCTTTGCAAAATGTTGCTGTCTTTAGCTGACATTGTTGCAAGTACTGCTAGTCATTTCAGGAACAGTAAATGTCGGCACTGCTTACTCATTTCTTAATCAGTTTAGGCAGATTTTGAGATTTTCCTTAAAACCCAAGAAGCAGTCATTTCTTATATTATGCCCATCAAAGGCCCCATGCCTAAAAGTGCCTCGATCACATAAAAATTCTCAAAAACACCATGAATTGAGTGGTGATGTTAATATCTGTGATTTTATCAGCTGCTTTAGGAGCATTTTAAATACATTCACTTTTTAAGCTTTTTCTGAATTTCTCAATGGTGTTTTTATCATGCTAGGGAAATGTGTATATCCAGTTAGATGTACTTGGAAAATGCTTATTTGAGTGCAAGACTCATGATTTATACTGTACTCCTCTATAGATTTTATGCCAGGTAATTTTTTCCACTTAATAACATAACTGCATTTCAAGTAACATCATGTAGTTTTTCATATTCAAAGAAAGCTCTTTTGAAATTGGGTTCATTTCTTCAGCTCATTAAGTTTATCATGCAATGTTTTCTTTTTTCCTATATTCAAGTTATACTTTTTTAATACCATTGTTTCATAGTGGCATTTAAATTTTTCTCACAGACACATTTTGCATATTAATCATATATGATTCCACAACAAATGTGTTTTCTCTATTTTTCTTAAAGACATAGTCTTCTTGGTGAGTCTTTTGTCTTTCAAATTTTGCTAACAGTACATGTGGAGGTATATATTTCTCAGTTATTTGAAAAATAAACACTGCAAACATTAAGAATGGCAACTGACATTCTGTTCCTTCCCAAAGCAATTCAGCTACTCAGCTGGTTCTCTCCATGGGAAACAAATAGGCCCTGTGTGGGCAAATTTTTGTTTTTGTTTTGTTTTAAGATTCTTCAGAACAAAAGCACATGCCTGTAGACTCACTCTAGTTTTTGACCTCCAACTTCGATTATCGTGTGTATTAAGTAGGAAAATAAATATTCAGCACTAGCACATTGTCTGATCATATAGAAAACGCTGAATATATGTTAATGTATTATTCTTTTTTCCTAAAATGAAACATTTTTGAGATGTTCTTATCAATTCCAAAATTAATTTATTTAGACTTTATATTGAAAATGAAGAAAATTTAATCTTATATTTCGTTTAGTGAAAAGTGTTTTGTTTTATTTTTTAATTGACTTTAGACAGTTCCTTCAATTTTCTGAGAAGGGAGATTTATTTATTTTTTTAAATGTTCAGTTCTATCATCAGATTTTATACCGAGATTATTTGTGTTAGCCATTTGAGGAACCTATAAAAGCTCTAAAAATTTTATATTTTACTAAGATGTTTCATAGATAGTTTCACAAAAAGAATTGAGTCAAAATGTAACCTATGCTAGAGACCAAAGTTTATTAGTCACTTTGGGGACTGGGGTGCAGCTGAGCCAAGCCATGGTGTTTTCAATTGCCTCATGTGCATGTGAAAGCTGGAGAATGAATAAGGAAGACTTGAAGAATTGATGCCTTTGAATGATGGTGTTGGTGAAGAATATTGAATATACAATGGACTGCCAGAACAACAAACGGGTCTGTCTTGGAAGAAGTACAGCCAGAATGCTCATTATAAGCAAAGATGGTGAGACTTTGTCTCACATACTTTGGACATGTTATCAGGAGGGACCAGTCCCTGGAGTAGGACATCATGCTGGGTAAAGTAGGGAGTCAGTGAAAGACAGGAAAACCCTCAACAAGATGGATTGACCCAGTGACTGCAACAATGGGCTCAAGCATAACAATGATTGTGAGCATGGCACAGGACCAGGCAGGGTTTCGTTCTCTTGTACATAGGATCGCTATGAGTTGGAACCAACTTGATGGCACCAAACAACAGCTTGTCAAATTTGGAACCAACTCGATGGCATCAAACAACAGCTTGTCAAATTTCCTAAGTTGTATTGTTTGTCTTCAATGTACTCAGCATACTAACAACTATGAAGATAGCACAGGACAGGACAACCTTTTGTTCTATTATACATAAGGTTGCTGTGAGTCAGAGCCAACTCGATGGCAACTAACAACAATTTTTTGCCTTAAATTGTACTTCTGTTTACTTTTTAGATGAAGTCACAGAATTAATTGATACTTTGATTGCCTTAAAAATATTTTATGAATGGTAATGATTATAGCATTGAAACATCTTCCTTTCTTTCTTTCCCTGTCCCCTCCTTTTTTGTGGTGATAGATCATTCCTGGTGTGCATAATAAGATCAGCAAAATCGTCAGTAACCAAAACCAAGACGACCATGAAAAAAAAGAAAAGGTAACTTGAACCTTTTAAAAATACATTTGATTCACTTTTGCATGTCTGAGCTGTAATTAAAAGCAGTTTTTTAAATAAGTGTCGAGTTAGAAGTACTTTATATACAATATTTCCTTCCCTGAATATAACTGTTCTGGCCAGAATGAAGGCCAGAAGCCTAGTAAAGCATAGGTACAAAAATGGTATAGAGGGCCAGGTCAAAGGTCAAAGGTCATGTCTACTGAGAAAACTTTCCTTACTGTTAATCAGAATTAATCACCCATTACCGTTTTTCCACCTCTATTTTAGTAGAATTAATTGATCTAAAACTTATTTTAGGATATGGTGTCAGCTAGGGATTATCTTTTATTTTTTTCCCTTAAGGATGACCAATTGTACTACCATTTTGAAATAGACTCTTCTTTACCCACTGATAGATCATGTACCCTCTGTTATATCTTAGGTTATTCGGAGGAGCCTGTTTCTGGCTCTCTTTTTGTCCCATTTTATTGATTTAGCTATCCTAGTACAGATTCTGCACTACCACAATTATTAACGTTTTCTAATAAATCTTGTTTTCTGATAGAGCAAGTCCCTTATATATTTCTTTTTCTTTAAAAAGCGTCTTGCCTATTTGCATGTTTTTTCATTTGTACCTAAATTTTAAAATTCGCTTGTCAAATTCCATTAAAAAACTCTCCGTGGATTTTGTTTGGAATTGCGTTATATCTATAGATTAATTGGGGAAAAAATTAACAAATTTATGATATTGAGGCCTCCTAACCATTAACATGGCATATCTTTCCATTTATTGAATGCTTTTACTTTCTATAATAAATTTTTGTAATTTTCTTCAGAGGTATTTTAAATCTTTTGTTTGATTTATTTCTGGATACCCTTATATGTTTTGTTACTATAATATTAATGATATATTTTTAAATTGCATTTTCTGTTTATTGCTGGTATGTAGAATTAAAATGGACTTTTACGTATTGACTTGACGTTTTGTAACTTTATTCTCTTAATCTTCTATACTGTTTAATCGTCCCAGTGTAGCACATTGGGAAAACTAAAATGCTGGAATAATAATTTAAAAAATCCCTCATAAAACCACCACACAAAGATAACCTTATTAAATTTTCTAGATAGTGCTTTCTAGTGTTTTTGTGCATATAAGAATATGAATCTCAAATTCTAATACTATGTCTATAGATTTTTATTTTTGGATTTTCTGTATAGATAATAATAATTTTGAATAAAAATTGTTTTATTTTCCCCTTCCAGTATTTCTTTTTCTTGTTTTATTACTACGTTTAATAAAAAAGATAGCTAACATTCTTGTCTTTTTCCTGATATTTAAGGAAATGTTTTCCATATTTTACCATTGAATATGATATATGGTATCAATTTTTTTTTTTAAGGACATGATCCCTTTTAGTCCTATTTTGCTAAGAATTTTTACCATGAGTGGCATTGAATTTTATCAAATGTATTATATGAATTCAGTGAAATAATTATTTATATATGCATGTATGTGTGTGTGTGTTTTTTTTTTTTTTTCTTGAGTCCCTTAATGTGGTAAAATACATTAATAGAGTTCCTAATGCTGAACCAGTCTTAAATCCTTGGATTAAATTTAATTTGGTCAAAATATGTTACCTTTTAATCCTATTGCTGGTATTATTTTTTTTTAGGATATTTTGCATCTGTGGTTATGGTCAGATTGGCCTGAAATTTTCCATTTATGTACTCTTCTTATCTGGCTTTCTTTATACTAGATGACTGCTAAAGTAGATAGGTGTATTTCTTCTTTCCAGTTCTCTGAAAGAGTTTGTGTAAAACGGTAATGATTAATACTTTAAATATTTGGTCAAACCAGCCTAAAAAGCCATTCTGGGCTTGTGTTGTCTATGTGGGAAAATTTTAAAGACTGATTCAGGTCTTTAACAGTTAATGAACCATTCAGGTATTCTGTTTTTTCTGTTGTCAGTTTTGGTCATTGACTCTTTTCTGGGAAGGTGGTGATTTTTACCAAAGTTTATGTTTTTGTTGGCATAAAGTTGTTCATGTATTTTCTTAATTTTTATTATCTCTGCTCCATCCTCTTCAGATCTCTTTCATTCTGAATATTGTTCATTTTTACTTTTATCTTTCTTTTTCTCGTTCAGTCTTGAGAATAATTTTTTGTTCATTCATCTTTTCGAAGAATTAGTTTTTGAAATTTCTTGTTCTTCTCTACTGTATCCTTTTTCTGCCTAATTAATTTTTGGTCTCATCTTTATATTACCTTACCTTTTTATTTTGGCTTATTGTCCCTTTTTTCCTCTAATAATCTTTAGCCAGTTGCAGAGTTCATTAATTTTTAACCTTTCTTTTTTTCTAAAATAAGAATTTAAGTCCATCAATTTCCTTTTGAGTACTCCTTTACTTACATCCCACAATTTTTTTTTTTAGGTTGAATTTTTGTTGTCCAAAACTAATTTTTATAGTTTCCAATATGATTTCTCTTTTATCCAAGGTTTATTTAGAAACAAATTTTTTAATTTCCATAATAATATTTTACAAATATTTGTATTTTCTGACCTATTTCAGTTATAATCAGAGATTTGCTTGCATAATATTAGTTATTTGACATTGGTTGAGACTTGTTATGAACTAGCTTTGTCAGTAGTTGTAAATGTCCTATTTATTACTGAAAAGAATAGCTGTTATCTAATTATAGGCTATAGGTTTTTATAAAGGTAATTAGATCAAGCATATTAATTGAGTTATTC
>NW_004443939.1:8050197-8059356 GCF_000243295.1 Trichechus manatus latirostris
GCTTTTAAGACCCCAGATGCTACTCACCAAGGTAGAATGTGGAACATTTTCTTTGTAAACTGTGTTACGCCATTTGGGCTTGATGTTCCCCAACACCATGATCCCCATAGCCCTTCGCCCAGCAATTAAGTCCCTCAGGGAGTTTGGATGTGTCTAGGGAGCTTCCATGACCTTTCCTTGTACAAGTTGTGCTGGCTTCTCCATTATTGTGTACTGTCTTACTCTTCACTAAAGTTACCACTTTTTGTTTTGGTCAGCCTAATCTAATGATCTCCTACTTGGATGGTAAAATTAGTCTATTTCTTCATGTCGTTTTTTCAGTTTTTATTTGACATGTTTTCAAGCTATTTATTAGGAAGCTACAAGTTTAAAATTTTTATATTTTCCTAGGGAATTGACACTTTTATTAAAATGTGGCACTGTTGAGTAACATCTTAACATGTATTTCCTCTAATATCACTTAAACTATGCCGGTTTTCTTTCATGGCTTGGAACTTTTTTTTTTGCCTTTAACAAAGAGAAATTTATTTCTTCACAGTAAAGTAGGCTAAAAGTCCAAATTCAGGCCGTCGACTCCAGGGAAAGGCTGTCTTATGTTGGCCATCTCATCAATGTTCCCCTGAACTAGGAGCTTCTCCATGCCAGGATCCCTGGGTTCGAAGGACACACTCTGCTGCTGGCACTGCTTTCTTGGTGGGGGGAGGTCCCCTCATGGCTTGGAACTTTTTGAGTCATACACATAGAATAAATTCAGGTTCCCAACCAGGGTGAGCCTTGTCTTGTTAGTAATTCTCAGAGGAGGCCATATTTTTCTTGTTTCTCCTTCACCCTGGTGGTTCATTGGTAGAACTTTTGCCTTCCATGTAGCCAAGGGGCCTCATGTGCAGCTATCACCTATCTGTCAGCAGAGGCTTGTATATTGCTATGATCCTGAGCAGGTTTCAGCAGAGCTTCCTCACTAAGACAGAGTAGGAGGAAAGGCCTGGTGATCTACTTCTGAAAAATCAGCCAGTGTAAACCCTGTGGATCACAAGTCTGATCCACAACCAATCATGGGGATGTCACAGGACCAGGCAATGTTTTGTTTTATGTACTTGGGTTCTCCATGAGTTGGGGGCCAACTTGATGGAAGCTAACACAACAACCCCAAGTTAAGGCCAAGGCCAAAAAGTATCCTACTGTCTCCTGTGGTCAGAATTTTTATTTCTTTATTTGCTTTTTAACTTCATCTGTTGCAGGTTTCACCCTGTAGTGTGGGGTGGGAGGAACATAACTGAATTGAACACATGGGAAAACTTTATTATACACATGTATATGGTGCCCATCAAGACACTGACCTCTTGAGGATTTTGGGAGAAGGATAATAGAACAGAATAAGAGAAAACAGCATTAGGTTGTTTACCAAATTATAGAATTTTCTATCTTAACCTGGTTGGCCACTGTCTTTGAGTGGAGATCTTTAGCACAAAGTTTATATGCAGATTAGCAGTAGCACATACTTTGTGTTCAGGATTCTGTGAGATTTTTTTGGCAAATGTTGTTAAGCACAGATAATATGTAGATTATGGAAGACTGTGGTTATTGCTTGCAGAAGTCTCATGTACAGATTGCAAGTAGTTACTTAAAGGCTTCTTTCTCAGCCTCTTAGAGGTCCAGGCTTTATGTGCAGGGATGCGGGTACGGTCTCTAGTACATCTTTCCACTTTTCTTGGCCTCAAGCAGAAGTCTGGGACTCATTATAACCTCATCTATTGCTAGGTAAAAATGAGCATTTACAGGGGACATCTAGGTCAATTGGCATAACATAGTTTATAAAGAAAATGTTCTGCGTCCTACTTTGGTGTGTAGCATCTGGGGTCTTAAAAGCTTGCAAGCAGCCATCTAAAACAGATTGGTCTCATCTTGCTTAGAGCAAAGGAGAAATAAAAAAACCAAAGACTCAAGGAAAATACTAGTCCAGAGCACTAGTGGACCACATGAACCACAGCCTCTACCAGCTTGAGCCCAGAAGAACTAGATGGTGTCCAGCTACCACAACCACCACCAGCAGCACAGACCACTATGACAGGGATCACAATACAGCATCCCGGACAGAGTGGGAGAAAAATGTAGAACAAATTTAAAATTCACAAAAAAAGACCAGACTTAATGGTATGACAGACTGGAGAAACCTCTGAGACTATGGCCCCCAGACATTCTGCTAACTTAGAACTGAAGCCTCTCCCAAAGACCACTTTCAGGCAAAGATTGTTGTTGTTGTTAGGTGCCACTGAGTTGGGTTCAACTCACAGGAACCCCATGTACCACAGAATGAAACACTTCCTAGTCCTGCACCATGCTCACAATCGTTATGCTTGAGTCCATTTTTGCAGCCACTGTGTCAGTCCATCTCATTGAGGATCTTCTTCTCTTTCTCTGACCCTCTACTTTACCAAGCATAATGTTCTTCTCCAGGGACTGATCCGTCCTGACAACATGTCCAAAGTATGTAAGACATAGTCTCACCATCCTTGCTTCTAAGGAGCATTCTGGTTGTACTTCTTCCAAGATAGATTTGTTTGCTCTTTTGGCAGTCCATGGTATATTCAGTATTCTTCACCAACACCACAAATTCAAAGGCATCAGTTCTTCTTCGGTCTTTTTATTCATTGTCCAGCTCTCTCATGCATATGATGCGATTGAAAATACCATGCCTTGGGTCAGGCATACCTTGGTCTTCAAGGTTACATCTTTACTTTTCAACACGTTAAAGAGGTCTCTTTCAGCAGATTTGCCCAATGCAGTGCGTCTTTTGACTTCATGACTGCTGCTTCCGTGGGTATTGATTGTGGATCCAAGTAAAGTGAAATCCTTGACAACTTAAGTCTTTTCTCTGTTTATCATGATGTTGCTTATTGGTCCAATTGTGAGGATTTTTATTTTCTTTATGTTGAGGTGTAATCCATATTGAAGGCTGTGGTCTATGATCTTCATCAGTAAGTGCTTCGAGTCCTCTTCACTTTCAGCAAACAAGGTTGTGTCATTTGTATAACGCAGGTTGTTAATGAGTCTTCCTCCAATCCCAATGCTCCATTCTTCATATATTCCAGCTTCTTGGATTCTTCGCTCAGCCTACAGAATGAATAGGTATGGTGAAAGGATACAACCCTGACGAACACCTTTCCTAACTCTAAACCACGCAGTATCTCATTCTTTGCAATGTTATCCATAATTTGTTATGATCCACACAGTCAAATGCCTTTGCATAGTCAATAAAACACAGGTAAACATCTTTCTGGTATTCTCTGCTTTCAGCCAGGATCCATCAGGCATCAGCAATTTTATCCCTGGTTCCACGTCCTCTTCTGAATCTGGCCTGAATTTCTGGCAGTTCCCTGTTGATATACCGCTGTAGCCACTTTTGAATGATCTTTAGCAAAATTTTGCTCGTATATGGTATTAATGATATTGTTTGATAATTTCCGTATTTGGTTGGATCACCTTTCTTGGGAATAGGCGTAAATATGGATCTCTTCAGTTGGTTGGCTAGGTAGCTGTCTTCCAAATTTCTTGGCATAGATGAGTGAGCACTTTCAGCGTTGCATCCATTTGGTGAAACATCTCAATTGATATTCTGTCAATTCCTGGAGCCTTGTTTTTTGCCAGTGCCCTCAGTGCAGCTTGGACTTCTTCCTTCAGTACCATTCATTCCTGATCATATGCTACTTCTTGAAATGGTTGAACGTCAACCAATTCTTTTTAGTATAATTGTATTCCTTTCATCTTCTTTTGATGCTTCCTGCGTCCTATAATATTTTTCCCCTAGAATCCTTCCATATTGCAACTCAAAGATTATCCTATTACTGACAGCATTCTACTTCAGGATAGATCTTGAAATGTTCTTTTTGACAATGAATGCAACATCATTTCTTTTCAAGTTGTCATTCCCGGCAAAGTGGACCATGATTGTCCAATTCAAAATGGCCAATACCAGTCCATTTCAGCTCACTAATGCCTAGGATATCAATGTTTATGCATTCCATTTCATTTTTGACAATTTCCAGTTTTCCTAGATTCATACTTTGTACATTCCAGGTTCTGACTATTATTGGATGTTTGCAGCTGTTTCTTCTAATTTTGAGTTGTGCCACATCAACAGATGAAATCCCGAAAGCTTAACATCACCCAAGTCATTAAGGTCGTCTCTACTTTCAGCAGGTGGCTCTTCCCCAGTTGTCTTTTGAGTACCTTCCAACCTGGTAGGCTCATATTCCGGCACTATATCAGACAGTGTTTCTCTGCTATTCATAGGGTTTTCACTGGCCAGTTCTTTTCCGAAGTAGACCGCCACATCCTTCTTCCTACTCTGTGTTAGTCTAGATGCTCAGCTGAAACCTGTCTGCCATGGGTGACCCTGCTGGTATCTGAATACCGGTGGCATAGCTTCCAGCATCATAGCAACATGCAAGCCCCCACAGTATGACAAACTGACACACGAGGGAGCCAAAGATTAGACAGGCGTGTAATACAAACAGTAACACACGAGAGGAATATGTTTCTTAGTTCAATCAAATATACGAGACCAAATGGGTAACACCTGCCCAAAAGCAGAGACGAGAAGGCAGGAAGGGACAGGAACACTGGACGAATGGAGACGAAAAACCTGGCGTGTAGAGAGAAAAGAGGAGAAGGCATACAATCTATAGTGACAGTGGTATGAATTGAATTTTGTCTCCCAAAATGTATGTCAACTTGGCTAGGCCATGATTCCCAGTATTTTGTGATTGTCCACCATTTTGTCATATGATATGATTTTCCTATGTGTTTTAAATCCTACCTCTATGATATTAATCAGGCAAAAATAGAGGCAGTTATGTTAATGAGTAAGGACTCAATCTACAAGATTAGGTTGTATCTTGAGTCAGTCTCTTTTGAGATGTAAAAGAGAGAAGCAAGCATAGGAAGGGGGACCTCATTATCACCATGCAAGAAAAGCCAGGAGTGTGCACGTCCTTTGGACCCAGGGTGCCTGCACTGAGAAGCTCCTAGACAAGGGTAAGATTGATGACAAGGACCTTGCCCCAGAGCTGTCAGAGAGAGAAAGCCTTCCCCTTGAGGTGGCACCCTGAATTCAAACTTCTAGCCCTGTAGTGTGAGAGAATAAATTTCTCTTTGTTAAAGCCATCACTTGTGGTATTTCTGTTATAGCAGCACTAGATGACTAAGACAGAGTTTGCTGCGGAGACAGTGGGATGCTGCGCTAACAGATTCCTAAAATATGGAAGCTGTTTTGAATCTGAATGGATATAGGCTGGAAGAGTTTTAAAGTGCCTAATAGTAAAAGTCTAGATTGCTTTAAGGAGACTGTTGGTGGAATTATAGACATCAAAGACAGTTCTGGTGAGGACTCAGAAGGAAATGAGGAGAGCTGTTACATTGGAGATGGGGCAGATGGCAAGAAGCAGCAGCAGAACCAGGAGACCAGCACTGAAGCCGACCCACGGAGCTAGAGAGCTGAGTACCTGTCTTAGGCTGGGTTCTCTAGAGAAGCAAAACCAATAAAGCGTATAAATGTATATGTAGAAAGATTTCTATTAAGGAAATGACTCACGGGATTATAGAGGCTGGAAGTCCGAAGTCCGTGGATCAGGATAGATGTTTCATCTGATTAACGTAGTCACAAGGGCTGGTGAACCCAAGATCGGCACATCAGAGAGCAGGGCTCTTGCTCACAGATTGTGAAGATCGACGAATCCTGAGATTGACAGGCAAGACCTCAAGGCCTCTCCTGATTCACATAGCTGCAGGGGCTGTCGAACCCAAGATCAGCAGGTCAGAGAGCAGTGCTCCTGCTTACGGGCTGTGAAGATCGATGAATCCCAAGATTGGCAAATCAGCTGAGAGCTCTCTTCCCAAGAACTGGCGGTCAGACGAACAGGAGGCAGCCGCAGGATCCAGAGCAAGCAAATATCCAGAATATCTGCTTATATTCAGATACAGGCCACACACCCAAGGAAACTCCTTTTCAGCTGACTGGGTACTCAGAGCAGATCCCATCATGGGAATGATCACGTATAAATGCTGAGAATCGTGGCCCAGCCAAGTTGACACACAATCTTAACCATCACAGTCCATCCCTGGTCAACTTGGCACATGTACACATCTCTGAATAAAGACAATTATAAAGTCATACTTGCACTTAACATGATACAACTAACACACATACAACCAAAAACACTAGCCCCATTTAAATCTTATATTTTATAAGTGAAGAAAACAAAAATATTTGATGCGCACATACAAAGCAGAAGTACTCATAACAAAGCCCTTGTTTCTACAACTGGGTCACAGGGCTGTAAATGGTATTTAGAACTACCTTCTTCCACCTCCCATTCTGTATTCCCTTTGCCTTCAGCAAGCACCTCAGCTGGTCATCCTTCTTTGTCTGTTGGGGTGACCCAAACCTTCATTCCTGAAGGGTCTGGGTCATTAGTGGTCATGTCAGAAGTGGGTTTCTGTAGTTTTTCACAGGGCATGGTAGTAGTAAGAGACGCCATAAAGGATCTCCTGCATTTCAGACATACTCTTCTTTACCTCCATTATGTAATATCAATCCGATTTCCTCTTGTTAATCAGGCTCAATCACACCAGCCCATATGGTAACTCCCTTCTTTGCCTGTTGATCCAGAGGCATAAGGAGCCCCAATTGGCCAGGTGGCATTCTTAGCTTCCAGTTCAATGGAATCAGTGATGTGTCTCCATGTGGGAGCATTCCTCCCTTTTTAACTAAGACCTCTAGACCTGCAGAGAATAAGGTGGCAGGGACAGAAAGCAAAAATCTTGCAAGTGTGTCACTAGGGGTAATGGTGTGTGGTGCCACTGTCATTTCCACCCTTTGATTCCTGGAGCTGTGGAAGAAACAGCACCATATATTGGATGCTGGTTTAGAGCACATACAGCCTCCTGGAGAACATTGCCTCAACCCTGCAAGATAGTGCCACGTAGCTGGCGCCATAATTGTGTCTTTAGAAGGCCATTCCATCGTTCTATCAAGCCAGCTGGTTCAGGATGATGGGCAACATGATAAAACCAGTGAATTCCATGAACATGGGCCCACTGTCACATTTCATTTGCTATGAAGTAAATTCCTTGATCCGAGGCAATGCTGTGTGGTATACCATGATCGTGGATAAGGCATTCGGTAACTCCACAGATGGTAGTTTTGGCAGAAGTATTGCATGCAGGGAAGGCAAATCCATATCCAGAGTAAGTGTCTATTCCAGTAAGGACAAAACGCTGCCCTTTCCATGGTGGAAGTGTTCCAGTGTAATCAACTTGCCACCAGCTTGCTGGCTGATCACCTTGAGGGATGGTGCCATATTGGGGACTCAGTGTTGGTGTCTGCTCCTGGCAGATTGGGCAGTCTTCAGTGGCTGTTGCCAAGTCAGCCTTGGTGAGTGGAAGTCCATGTTGCTGAGCCCATGCATAAGCTCCATCCCTGCCACCATTCCCACTTTGTTCATGAGCCTATTGAGCAATGACAAGAGTAGCTGGGGAAAGAGGATGACTGGTTTCCACAGACTGTGTCATCCTGTCCATTTGATTGTTAAAATCATCTTCTGCTGAGTTCACCCTTTGGTGAGCATTCACATGAGACACAAATATCTTCACTTCTTTAGCCCATTCAGAGAGGTCCATCCACATACTTCTCCCCCATAAATCCTTGTCTCCAATTTTCTAATTACGTTCCCTGACCATCTGGCCATTTTTCCTTCCAATCAAAGTGAACAACTAGGTGCACTGCTCTAAGTTCTGCTCATTCAGAGGATTTCCCTTCACCACTGTCCTTCAGGGAGGTCCCAGAAAGGGGCTGTAGTGCTGCTGCTGTCCTATTTCAAGTGGTGCCTGCATATTGCACAGAGCCATCTGTAAACCAGGCACGAGTTTTCTCTTTTTCAAGCAACTGATCACAGGGAACTCTCCAAGAGGCCGTAGGTGAGATGCAAGGTAATGTGACAGGAGTGGAGACCATGGGCATTTGGGCCACTTCCTCATTCAACTTACTTGTGCCTTCAGGTCCTGCTAGGGCCCGATCTTGTACATACCACTTCCACTTAATGAAGAGTGCTGCTGTGCATGTCCAAATTTATGACACTGTGCGTCAGACAACAGCCAGTTCATGATGGGCAGCTCAGGGTGCATGGTGACTTAGTGTCCCATGGTTAAGTGTTCAGTCTCTACTAAGGCCCAGTAACAAGCCAAAAGTTGTTTCTCAGAACGAGAGTAGTTATCTGCAGAGGATAGCAGAGCTTTGCTCCAAAATCCTAAGGATCTGCACTATGATTCACCAATAGGTGCCTGCCAAAGACTCCAAACAGGACCTCTATCTGCCACTGACACTTCAAGCACCATTGGATCAGCTGGATCATATGGCCCAAGTTGCAGAGCGGCTTGCACAGCAGCCTGAAACTGTTGCAGAGCCTTCTCTTGTTCTGGGCCCCACTCAAAATTGGCAGCTTTCGGAGTCACTTGATAAATAGGCTGGAATAGCGCACCCAAATGAGGAATATGTTGCCTCCAAAAATACAAGGAGGCCCACTAGGCATTGTGCCTCCTTTTTAGCTGTGGGAGCAGCCAGATGTAGTAACTTATCCTTCACTTTGTGACTCCTGTCTCGGTTGATTTTTGGTTGCACTGCCCTGTGTTCTAGTCTTGGGTTGTTATCTGATGCTATTGATTTTCTAACTGGCCTCCCTTTAGTATTTCTTGTAATTTTAGATTGTTTTTTAAAAATTCCCTAAAGTTCTGTTTATCTGAAATACCCTAATTACACCATCATATTTGAGAGACAGTTTCGCTGGACACAGAATTCTTGGCTGGCAGTTTTTTTTCCTTCAAGGCTTTATATATGTCATCCCATTGCCTTCTTGTCTGCATGGTGTCTTCTGAGTAGTTCGAGCTTAGTCTTATTGACTCCCCTTTATAGATAGCTTTTCATTTATCCCTACCTGCTCTTAAAATTCTCTCTTTATCTTTAATTTTGGCAAGTTTAATTATAATATGTCTTGGTGACTTTCTTGTGATATCTACCTTGTGTGGGATTCATCTTCTCATCTTTCACAATATCAGGGAAGTTTTCTACCAACAAATCTTCAACAATTCTGTCTGTATTCTCTGTCC
>NW_004443939.1:8060301-8134144 GCF_000243295.1 Trichechus manatus latirostris
CTAGAGTGCATAGTTGGGTGGGTTTTGCAGCCGGACTATGGGTACCCGACGCTGTTGGCTGTAAGGACTGGGAGGTAGCACTTATTCTTGGACCCCTGTCGCAGGTGGCTAGGTGGCATGGGTGGAGCCACCAGTCCTCAGACCCCTGATGTGGGTAGGTGAGGACCCTGCTTAATGGGCAGAGCGGTATCAAATGTCATGAATGTGGCACTCCACCATATAGCTGTTACAGTGAAGTTAGGCCTCAGGTATATACCCTGTTGTTCTGTACTAATGAAGGCCTACTCTGTTGAAATGGGCTCACACAGGTATATGCAGGGGTGAAAGGCATTCAGAGTTCATGGACCCCTTATGCCTGTGCCTAGGCAAAGGTGGTGTGCCTGCCCTGAGTTACCACATTAGTGGAGCTGACAGATTATTTTTTCCTGTTTGTTAATTTGTTCCTTTTCCAAGGCTAGGAGAATGGCTCAGGGGGTGTGATGGGTCCTACTTCTGGCCCTGGGCACATGGCAGTCACTGACATTGGCCCGGGACCCGGTGCAGAGCAGGGAGGGAGCAGGTACATAAGAGAGAGGTTCTTTCCAGACGGGGTGTTTTTTTGATCCACGTAGTAGGTTAAACACATGTACTTGTCTTTTGACGATTGAGCACTACTTTTCACTGGCTCTGGAGGCCTGAGCTGACTGGAGAGTTGATGTAGCACTGAGGTAGGCAACTGAAGGTGCATTGCTGGCCTTGCCAGCTGAAGGCAAACTGCTTCTGGTGGTCCTTTGAAACAGGTATGGAGAAAAAGGCATTCGCCAATCAATAGGTGCATACCAGGTACTAGGAGATGTATTAATTTGCTTAAACAATAAAACTACATCTGAAACAGCAGCTGCAATTGGACTCTCTGCCTGGTTAAGTTTTCAACAATCTACTGTCATACTCCAAGATCCATCTGTTTTTGCACAGGCTAATAGGTGAGTTGAATGGGGTTGTGGTGGGAATCAACCACCTTGCACCCTTCAAGTCCTTGATGGTGCAGTAACTCTGCAATCCCTCCAGGAATGCATTATTGCTTTTGGTTTACTATTTTCCTAGGTAGGGGCAGTTCTAATGGCTTCCACTTGGCTTTTCCTACCATAATAGCCCTTACTGTATTTGTCAGGGATCCATTGTGGGGGTTCTGCCAGTTGCTGAGTATATCTGTTCCAATTATTCATTCTGGAACTGGGGCTATCACTACAGGATGGGTTCAGGGACCCACTGGACCTGCTGTGAGACAGACATGAGCCAATACTCCATTAATAACCTGACCTCCATATGCGCCCACTCTGACTGGTGGACCCCAGTGACGTTTTGGGTCCCCTGGAATTAGTATTAGTTCAGAGCCAGTATCCAATAATCCCCCAAAAGTTTGATCATTTCCTTCTCTTCAATGAATAGTCACTCTCTTTAAAGGCAGTAGATCCCTGTGGGGAAAGCTGAGAGAGAGATTTACAGTAAAAATTTTTAGCAGTGTATTGGAGTCCTTCCTCAAGGGGACTTGGCCTCCCGTTCATTCAAGGGGTTGTGGATCTTTAAACTCGCTCAATCTGGGAATTGATCGAGGGACCATGACTTTCTATTCTGGTGATTTGAGTTAGACTGCTGTTCACCTGACCTAGATTTCATTCGTTTGTACAGATCAAGTAAATATTTAGTAGGTTTCCTATCTGTTTCACTGCTAGGGACAACATGACTAAGTAGCCAACACCATAAGTCCATATGAGTCAGACTATTCTGATTACTGCTTGACTTCGTGGTCCATTACTGTAACCACGCCCACCTTGTCTTAGTCAGTTGAGTGTAGCCACATGGCCTCTACTTCCAAGGGATCCAATCAGCCCCATTGTAGTTAGATGTGTTAATTCAGTTTGAGCAATTCCCACTGTCAAGTCTGTTTTACATAAAATAACAAGCACACTAGTCTTCAAGGGTGCTGGAGCTCCCTTCACAAATTTGTTACTCATGGATGTGGCAAAATGTGTGTCCTCTGGGCACTCCATGTGTGGGTCTGTGGGTCTAACCTGATAAATCCACTCTAGCATGCCAATTTGCCTAAGCCTTTGGATACCTTCGTCTACAGTACAGCAAGGCAGGTCTCTTACTTCAACTTGATTTAGTATAGGGCACCTCATAATCCATGCTTCAGCAATGCAACCAAATAAACTATTAGATCCTTTCCTAACTTCTCAAGCTGAAACTTGGAATGAAAAAAAATCTGTGCTTGGTTGGCCCATATCAATAAACGCAGACTGATCCATCTTTATGTTCCTTGCATCATTATCCCATACCCTTAATAGCCATTCCCACACATATTCCCCAGGTTTCTGTTTTTACATATTAGAAAAGTCAAACAGTTGTTTTGAAGTGTAGCATACCTCCTCCTGGGTCACAGTTTGTATTTCACCTTTTGGGGCTTGCTGGGTCTTGAGTCTAGTTACAGGTCTAGAAGCCAGTATTGGTAGTGTGGAATTGTTTTGAGAACATTCAGCATTATTTTGTAAAGCATCTGCTTCAGACCATGCCCCAGGCAATGACTCAGGCAAGGGCTCTTTAGAGGCAGCTGGGCTAGAGGTAATCTCATTAGATGGGAGTGGAGGGGCTAATGGTTTTTCTGGGCAGGGTGGTTTAGCAGACAAAAATGAAGTAATCTCTTCAGATGATAGAATTTGGTATGAAGAGTGGGGTGCTTCTCTAACAGATACCTAAAATGTGAAAGCAGTTTTGAAACTGTGAATGAATAGAAGACTTGGAAGTGAGGAGAACTGATAACACCAGAGAAGGCGCAGATGGTGAGAAACAGATGCAGAGGACTGGCAACAGCAGCAAACCGGCAGCAGCAGTACCAGGAGACCAGTGCCATACAGTGCTGGAGCCGACCCATGGAGCAAGAGAGCTAAGTGCCTGTGCGCAAGAGGCTTCCTGGCAGAGTGGTGTGCCTCCAAGCACTTATGGGTGGAGCTACTGAGCTTTGGAACACTTATCCCAGCACGGCAGATGTGGGCGTGAGGCCCAAGGGGCCTAGAGACCAAGGAACCAGGAAGCAGAAGCTGAAGAGACAAGGAATACGGGAAGCCAAGCTGCCTCACTCTCAAAAGAAAGAGATGAGCAGAGAGGCACAGGGACCTCATACCACCATTAACGCAGTGCCAGGATCAGAACACGTCCTTTCGAACTGAGGTTTCTGCTCTGAGATGCTCCGAGAGCAAGGGAAGACTGATGTATCACAAGGACCTTCCTTCAGAGCCGACAGAGAGAAAAAGCTTTCCCCTGAAGCTGGTGGCCTTAATTCGAACTTTTAGCCTACTGGACTGTGAGAGAATAAACTTCTTTTTGTTAAAGCCATCCACTTGTGGTATTTCTGTTATAGCAGTGCTAGATGACCAAGACAGTACCTTGGCTCTGGAAGCTTCCACCAAGTAAGAAGAGCCAGGAGCGTGCATGTGCTTTGGACCCGAGGTCTTTGTGCTAAGAAGCTCCTGTACCAGGGGAAGATGGATGACAAGGACCTTCCCCCCAGAGGCAACAGAGAAAGCCTTCCCCTGGATCTGGTGCCCTGAATTTAGTCTTCTAACTACTAGAGTGTAAGAAAATAAATTTCTCTTTGTTAAAGCCATCCACTTGTGGTATTTCTGCTATAGCAGCACTAGATAACTAAGACAGACAGTAAACAGATTAGTGGTTGCCTGGATGGGTGCTGGGGGAAGGGGTGAGAATGAAGAGCTACAAAGGGACCCGGGAAAACTTTGGAAGTGATAATTATGTTCATTATCTTCAATGTAGTGATGGATTATAAAGGTATACTTTAAATGTGTGCAGTTTTTTATATGTTAATTATACTTCAATATACTGCAATAAAGCTATTAAAGACAAAAATTCCCTGTCCTCCTGTAGTTTGCTTTCTAGTAGGCCATGACATACAGGATAGAATTCATCACCTGCCATTTTAAAGCACCAAAAACCAAAACCAAACCCATTGCTGTCGAATTAGTTCCAATTCACAGCGACCCTATAGAACAGAGTAGAGCTGCCCTATAGCGTTTCCAGGAAGGAGCTGGTGGAGTCAGACTGCCAACCTTTTGGTTAGCAGCCAACCTCTTAAATCACCATGCTACCAGGGCTCCATTTTAAAGCAGTTTGGGGACAATTACCCATAAAATGTGAAATCTGAAAGGGGCTCTGTAAGGGCAGAGATTATCATTATTACTCTATCTGCATTGCCAAGAACAGTGCCTGACACCTGAAAGGCATTTATTATATATTTGTTGAATGAATAAACTAAAAACCAAACCAGTTGCCATCGAGTTGATTCTGACTTATGGTGACCCCATGTGTTTCAGAATAGAACTGTGCTCTGTAGGGTTTTCATAGCATCACAGCTGAATTTTTTTCTGTAAGGTTGAGTATACTTGAACTTCTCAGTGGAACCTCTAAAACTGTCAAGGTATAATTTAAGAAAAAATAAAAACACTATTCATAAAATTATACAAAATCTCCAACTACCAGGTATTTAACTCATTAACGAGGGTATCAACAAGATGGTAAGCTCGGTTCAGAGAGAATTGGAGAGAGTGAAGTGTTTCTAATTGCTGAAAGTGAGAATCGTTAAGTAAGCTCCTAATTCAGATACAAAACCAGTTAGTCTTACAGGGCAATATAATTGTAACCTTTGAAGTTATCTTTTCTATAGAACTAAAATAATTTGCATTACTCTCTGTTTTCTAAACTTTAACATCTACCCTTATAAAGTTGTAAAATATCCTTATCAAAATAAAGAGCAAGTCAAAAAAAGTACACATCCCTAGAGAAGCAACTGGGTATGCTGGGTAATACCCAGCAATCAAGACATTTGAAAGATCATACAGTAATCCCATTGTCTAATTTTCAAGTCTTGGGTAATTTTCCTACTGTTTGTTGTTTTAAATTTTTTTTAATGTTTTCAGTGGATCAAGTTTGTCTTTTTTTACACCCATTTTTTTTAAATTACTAAACATGTATTTTCAAGTCCTGTGTTGTCTTACCTTGGTTTGTAGTGTGCTAAAAGCTATGTTCTAGTTCCACCTGTGATATTTACCAGTGCTCTTACCACTTAAATCACTTAAACTGTCAATCATGCAAACCAGGTGTCTTAGTTATCTAGTGCTGCTGTAAGAGAAATACCACAAGTAGATAGCTTTAACAAAGAGAAATTTATTCTCTCACAGTCCAGTAGGCTAGAAGTCCAAATTCAGGGCACCAACTCCAGGGGAAGGCTTTCTTCTCTTTGTTGACTCTGGAGGGAGGTCTTTGTCATCATTTTTCCCATGGTCTAGGAGCTTCTCTGCTCAGGAACCTCAGGTCCAAAGGGCATGTTCTGCTCCTGAAGCTGCTTTCTTGGTGGTATGAGGTCCCCATGTCTCTCTGCTCGCTTCTGTCTTTTAGATCTCAAAAGAGATTGAGTTAAGACACTATCTAATCTTGTAGTTCTCATCAATATAACTGCCACTAATCCATCTCATTATATCATAGTGATAGGGTTTATAACACATAGGGAAATCAAATCAGATGACAAAATGGTAGGCAATAGTACAGTACTGGGAATCATGATCTAGCCAAGCTGACAGATATTTTTGGGGGCTACAATTCAATCCATGACACCAGGGGTCCTACAATCCAAGGGCCATCCAGTTCACTCTCTATTTTTATATATAAAGTTTTATTGGAACACCACCATGCTTGTTCTTTTACATATTGCCTATGGCTGGTTTTGTGTTACAGTGTAGAGTTGAGTAGTTGCAACAGGCACTGGTGCCCATATGTCTAAAATATCATCGCTTGTAAAAAAAAAGTTTCCTGATCCCTGACCTAAGCTTTGGTGTTTCATCATATCTAGAAAGCCCTATGTGTACTTTATTCCTGGTGTTGGGGTGAGAGAAACTGCTTTGCAGTTGGTGGATGGATCTGCTGCTACTTCATAACTCTTTTGTTGAATCAGGGAATTGAAACAGCGTGAATGACAACCAGTTGTTTACTCATTCAGCAAATAGTTAATGGAGGCCTACTTAGAGTCACTATGAGTTTCAATCCACTCGACCGCACACAACAACTATAACTCTGTGCTGGAAAGATCCCCAGATAACACAGATGTTTAAGTGCTTGAGTACTAGCCAAAAGGTTGGCAGTTCGAACCCACTCTCCCAAGAGTCATCTTGGGAGACAGTCTTGGCAATCTGCTTCTAAAAGGTCACAGCCTTGAAAACCCTGTGGAGCAGTTCTACTCTGCACACGTGGGGTTACCATGATTTGGAATCTACTCAATGCCAACTAACAACAAAGTTATGTATAGTTTGCTCTAGCCCTCTTTGCCATAGGGAGAGCCAGGTCCTACCCACACTCATGTCTCATGTGCACTGGAAAAATGCCCCATGTATCTGGCAACCATACTCAAACTATTGGAGATCAGGACAAGCTTATCCTGTGTTCTTTCCTAGAGTATTGGTAGGAGTTAATTAAAAAATTAATTGAACGAACAGCTTCCTCTTAAATTAAAAAAAACCAAAGCAAAACAATGCTAATAAAGAGAATTCACATTTCTTAATGTTATTTTAAAAGTTAGCTATCCTTGTTGTGAGTGTTGTCATTGACATAGAATCATCTACGTAGTTCTGAGGAAAAGGTTTACTGAAAAGAGTTCATTTGCCATTTTACTCTCCCTTTCTTTCGCTTTTAAGCTTTTTCAAGCAAGAATTAAGGAGATACAGTGATCACATTTCTGTATTTTCCTGTTTAATAAGCATTTCTTCTTTGGCATATTCCTTCATCCTTCTTGCACTTATCTCTTTTTGGATTTTCTATAAATATATAAAGTACTTATTTGGCTAGATATTAACTTCAGTAAATTTGAGTGTGTGCTTTCTTTTCTGAATCTCAGATAATGTTTTCTGTTTTGGAGAATTTATTACATACTTTCTGTAATGGACCGGTTATTGTCCACTTACTGAAGTATATCCTGCCATTAGTGGGTTTTGTTCTGTAAAGCTTAATTGAATGTATTATATTGAAACACTGTAGCAAAACCAATCTCAAAACAGTTGTTTTGGCAATGGTGGAGGGCTTGGATCTATTGGCTCCTATTCTTTTTAGCAGCTTGGATCTCACTGTAAAGTTTGGCATGTTTTATTTTTTTCAACATTCAGGAAGATATCTCCATTCTGTGAAGGTAATCTGATCATAGGATTTTGTTCTATTTTAATTAAGTCTGTTTCAACTAAATACTGATGTGCTGTGTCACTTGATATGTAAATTTAAGTAATACTACCACAGAAATGGAAAATGATTCATCGTAAAGATTTTCTTTTTGAGAACTTTAGAAATGTATGTTGATCAACAACTAATTATAGATGAATACCTTTTTATTTAGATAATCTTGGTATTTCAAGTATTTTTTAAAGAATAAAATCCATAACTTCTGGAACTGAAGAAAAGTTTTAAATCATTGTAAAAGTACCATATCAGATAGTTTTTCCTCTAAGTTTATTTTTGAATATTGTTTGAATTATTTTGTTAAAAATAAAATTAAATTTTAGCAGTGGAGAAAATATTTATAATAATAGGCTTTCTCATTGTGGAAAGGGGTGCATTCTTCTTGGGAGTTTAACAGTTTTAAAAGCTGAGCTTTCGAATTCCTTTTTTCTGCATTGGTGTGTTTTCATTATAGAGTCACCTTTACATAACATAAGCATAAGAGGATAATAGTATTTATTTTAAAGTTCTGCTGATATGACTAAAGTTAGATGCAGTCAAAATATTTGTGGATTATCTTTTTATCCTGCTTGTGGTTGAGAAAGAGGATTGTACAAAGGCAATTATCCCTTCTCACATTTTGCATTTTTAGAGGCGAGGAAATGCACCACCTCCAATGAAACTACCCCCTCCTTATAGAGTTCCTTCTGATGACAGTGATGAAAATGAAGAAGAACCTGCATTTACGGACAGTGAGTTCCTTTTCATTATTTAGGGTGGAATGCAGAATATGTTAGACTTGAATCCTTGTTGTAAATTATCAATTATAGGACTGTGGGTTCTTAGAAAATGTGCATGAACATATCATGCTGAAAAAGAAAATTTACATCTCCTAAACTTGTGGTTTTATTTTCCTAAGCTTTTCTCGTTGACAATGGTAGATTATTAGAGTGGATATCAAAGGAAACTTGTGTACACTGTCTTACCCAGATTCACCCTGATCTTATTATTTGATTGTAAGTTTAAAAAATGCTAAAAGTTCTAGAAATTTAAGTTTGACCCATAAAAATCTGAACTGGATGTAGATGTTAGCTCTTGATTACCTGCCTTACTCAAAGATATGGTGATGCTGATAATGCAAAATTACAAAAGGCCTACTAAATCATATTTTCTCCTTTGGCATTTATTTCATGCTTTTCTCTTGCATTAGCTGTATCAAATACACAATCATATATGTATTTAGTGGAGACTTTATTTAAAGGAATTTGCATTTCTTTTTTGCATGTACAGTATATATAGTTACATCTGATTGCTAATGGATATGAGCTTTCTTTTTGGAGTGACGGGAATGTTTCTAAAATTAGATTGTGGTGATGGTTGTACAATTCTGTGAAGATACTAAAACCCAGTGAATTACACATTTTAAATGGGTGAATTTATGGTATGTGAATTTCATCTCAATAAAGCTTTTTTAAGTAATGTTTTCCCTTTTAAAATATAGAATAGGCATTTGATATAGAAATTGAAAGAGTTAAAATCCTGGCTCCAGAACTTACTTACTGTGCATATGACCTTACACATGGCCTACCTATTCTATAAAAAGGATGTAATAATGGTACCTACTTCATAGGATTGTGGTGAGAATGAACAAAATAAGGCATTTAGCCTGCCACATAGTGAGTCTTCAACAGGCATGAACTTTTATGTTGTTAATAACAATATTTAAGCTGATTTTTTAAAATTAATTTGTACTGTGAAATTTTACAGAGCCATTCCATACTTTTTTTTCATTTATTCAACAAATTTTTGTTGAATACTAACTGCTTTTTAGTAACAGTATTAAGTGAGTGTGCTATAAAATGAATGACACATAGCTCATATTTTCTTGGCGAGGTCATCCAAGCTTGGAAAGGAAGATAGAAAATCATGGAAACAAAATTTGATACATGTATTGTAGTGTCTTGGTTTTCAGTCCCTTTTTGGAGAGGTCGTGTGATGGATACGATTGATATGTATGTTCATGTGTATAACATACTCCCTTGGTCTGATATGAACATTAGCGGAGCTGCAGCAGACTGGAGATACGTTGTTGATTATTCATAATTTCTAGTGTGCTAAAAGGGCAGAATTTGCATAGTTGTTAGGAAACCTGGCTTAAGTATGTGACTTAGACTACATTCTAATCCCAGTTCTACTACTTACTGGTTACGAGTTCTTGAAGAAGTTACTTAATCTCTTCTGTCTCACACTTGCTTATTTATAAAGGGGTGGGGGTGGGTGGTCTTAAAATAACCTGCCTGGTAAGATTGTTGTGAGAATTAAAGGAGAAAAGCATTTGAAGACCTTACTACAAGGAGTGTTATACCTAGTAAGTGCTCTGGTTTACCATGTACCAGGCACCATTCGAAGGTTTTTATATGTATTATTAACTCAGTCAACACAATAATTTTGTGAGGGTTCCTTATACAAGCTGAGCCTCAGAGAAGTTGAAGAATGTATCAGAAGTCACACAGCTGATAAATAGTGGAAATGAGGTTTAAACCTGGTACTCTGACTCCAGAGCCTATTTTCAGTAAACATCACCTACTATACATCCCATTGTTAGGAGCCTGTTAGTTTAGCATACATAGGTACACAGTGATTTGGGCTTATTTTGGGAATAACACTTTTATGCCATAAGATGTGCAGAACAGCAGCACTTGACCAAAATTATACGCTTATGTGCCCGTGTGTGTTCACACACATACACAGCATCAGTGGAGTTCAGAAAGGACACTGATTTACACTGGGTGTAAAGAAAAAAAACCTCTAACATCTGAGTTAGCTTCTAACTATGACATTTCACAGATTCTCCAGCAAACCTGTTTGGGCTCTGAATATGACTTTCCTCTTCATTCATTATGTATCCCAATATATTCCCTCACAGTGTACATTGCTATTTTCACTTAACTTCCCACTGAATTTACTATTAACCTTTTTCTGGAGAGTTTGAACTGTTTTTTTTTTTTTAAGATGGGTAACATTAAAAGTACAGGAAAACCTAAAGCCTCTGGCCTTCTTGTATATCCTTTTGAAATCGATCACATAGGATTTTCTTTGTCCTTAACTCTTATTAAATAAATACTCTGCTCTTCCATCTAAAACTAAAAGTAGATTGGTTCAGCATTTTATCACATTTGTAATGTCTCAGCACTAGCATTTCTTTTTATAGTGGTTACAGTATGATTATGTGACATTCCCATGGTATGTGACTATGAAGTGAATGACTGGAATCCCACAAGGAAGTGGTGATTGTATAGAGGTATCACCGGGATATATACACAGTTTTAAAGGTTAGCTAAAATCTAACTCAGGTGCGCTTGGTGAGATTTGATAAGTTATTTATTTATAAAGTTCATCTAGTCAAGAAATGTTTATCGAGTGGGTACTGTGTGGGGGCAGGCACTATTCCAGGTGGTGGGAACCCAGCAGGAACAAGATCACTCCTATTATTAGCTTATATTCTAGTGGGGTGAAGCATTATAAACAGGTAAAACAATGCTGTTCATCGCCTTTGAGTCAGCTCCAACTTTTGGTAACCCCATGTACATCAGAACGAACGCTGCCTGGTCCCACATTATCTTCATGATTGCCAGTATGCTTGAGTCCATTGTTGTCTTCCAACCTAGGAAGCTCATATTCCAGCACTATATCAGACAGTATTCTGATGTGAACTGTAGGGTTTTCATTGGCTAATTTTTGAAAGTAGATCTCCAGGTCTTTTTTCCTAGTCTGTTTTAGTCAGGAAATTCTGCTGAAACCTCTCCATCATGGGTGACCCTGCTAATATTTGAAATACTGGTGGCATAGCTATCAGCATCATAGTAACACGTAAGTCACCACAGTATGACAAACTGGCAGAGAGGTAGAGTAAAACAATTTGTTATTAGCTGCCCTCCAGTTAGTCCCTGACTCATGGAGACTCCATGTACAATGATATTGGATCGTTGTGATCTGTAGGGTTTTCACTGACTGATTTTTTGCAAGTGGATGGCCAGGCCTTTCTCCCTAGTCTGCGTTAGTCTGGACGCTCCATTGAAACTCATTCAATATCATAAATAATAAGATAATTTAAATACTGATAATGCTATGAATGAAATAAAACAGGATTGTGTGAGAAGAAATGTCTTGGGGGAGGCAATGTTAAGTAGGATGGTTAAGAAAGGCCAAGATATTTGCGATAAAACCTAAAGGATGAGAATGAACCAGACATGCAAATACTGACTTATATAATCATCATATAGATCAGGCTTTGTAATTTTGTTCAGACATTTATTTTAAAAGCTAGGTATAGATGCACACACACAAATATGCATATATAATTGAACCAAAATTTCATGAAACATTACTTGCCTTTACAGCAGAGAAAGAATTTTAACTTTTTTTTTTAATTCAATTTTATTTTTTAAAATGCTGGTTGTACCACTTATTTCATAACCAAGTAATAGTGTAAAAAATTCTAATCTAGATCGCCAGTTTTCAAACTTTAGCCTACATCAGCTTCACCTAGAGGGTTTGTTAAAACAGTCATTGTTGAGCCCCACCCCCAGAGTTTCTGATTTTGTAGGTCTGGGATGAGACCTGTTAACTTGCATATATAATTAGTTCCCAGGTGATGCTGATACTTCTGAAGCAAAGACCACTCTTCTGCAAACCACTCATCTTGATAGTATTTAAAGTCATGGGAGCCAGTGAGTTTACTTAGGAAGACAGTGTAGACAGCAAAGAGAAGCAGTCTCAGTACCTGGCTCGTGAGCCAGCAAAGGAGCATCTTGGCATAAAACTTTCAGGGTATTATGGGTTCATGTAGTTAAGAGAAGGAAGTGTTTCAAGAAGAGTTCGGTCACTCGGTTTCAGTGGTAAACTGTGGAGTGCTACAGAGAATGCTCGAGTACGATGGACACATGAAAGTAGCCATTGAATTTAGCAAAATGAAATTGATGAGGAAGAAGAGAAAGGGGATACTTGATAAAATAAGCATAGTAATTGTCTTTCAGATTGTTGTGAGAATTACACATGGTAAACAGTGCAGAGTGCCTAACACATAGTAGACATTTACATTATAGATAACTTATCTCGCATAGTTGAACATTTTTCATGATATTCTGGTGTCTAATTATCATAAATCCTGTAAACATCAATTGAATCACACTGCTTGAATTGTAAGCCTAGAAACAATGTTCTGCATCAATGTGTAAAACCAGAAAGCCAAACTCATTGCTGCCGAGTCAATTCCAACTCATAGCGACCTTATAGGACATAGTAGAACTGCCCCATAGGGTTTCCAAGGAGCGCCTGGTGGATTCGAACTGTTGACCTTTTTGTTAGCAGCCAAACACTTAACCACCACCACGCCACCAGTGTTTCCAATACGTATCTGTTGATAAAACTGCCGTTACCAAAGGCTGCAGGATTTGTCGGTGGTAGGGATTGATGATGCAGAAACTTTTGACTTACTTTGTAGTAATAGTCTTTAATACCTAAATTTAAAACCAGATTGTCTTGTCAATGTTCAGAGTCACTGAGCTCATAAAAGATCACTCAGTTCACTATCACATGGTGACTTTTCAAATTTTTCTTTCTAGCCTTTTACCCCTTTCAGAGCTCCTGGCCCAAATTTTAAGTAGTTGTTGGGAAGATGGCACATCTTTTTTCCTCTAGCACTTTAAATCCTTTTCCCAAAACGAAACTTTATTTCATCCACAAGGCTGACCCTTTATTTCCTATTCTCCCTTTTGACTAAAGGCATTATCAGTAAACCCCAGTCCCACCCCACCCAGATGAAGCATGTCTTTCTTAATCTTTCTTCCTGACAGTGGATCCACAAGTGTAGATGAATCTTCCTACCCATTCTCTCATAGTTGCATTTACATTTTTATTGCCACAATTTTAGCAGTTATAGTTGTCATGAGTCAGAGTCTGTTGGATAGCAACATGCTTTTTGTTTGTGTGTCATTTGTTTTATGGTAATAATCAAACAATTTATCGAGTAACTACTATGTGCCATACATTTTCTCCAACTCTTTAATACATTCTCATTTGACCCACTGAAGAGTCCATAAAGGAGATATTATCTCTCCTCTTCTGATTTCAGTTTAATGTCACCTTCTTTGGAAAACTTTGCCTGACTCCTTAGTCCAATATAAGTGCTGTATTTTTTTAATAGCACCTAATAAAAATGTAATTATTTATGTAATTATTAGATTAATATCTGGCTTCCCCACTAAACATTCTAAGTTCCAAGAGGCTAGTGACCCTCTCTGTTTTGGTGTAGCACATTTTGTAAACTCAGTTTTGAGTCAAATGAATGACAGAGGGTATGTAACTTGTATGTGTTTACTAGCTAGCTAACAGTGGGAATGCCATGAAAATCCAGGTCAACTTGTAGTGCTTCAAAGATAACCTTTTTGCTGAACCATACTATTCGTCTAGTATCAGAGCTTTTGTCCAGATCATCTTGACTTCTCTCTTCCTCTCACTTTATCTAAAAGTTTTGATGCCCTGGGAGAGAAGCCACTATCTACAGAAAATCCTGCTTCATTCAGTTTTTGATCCCAGAGGTTAAATGCTTTTACACCAGCCAGATCTTTCTAACCTGTTGGCATTCATTCTTTAGACTATATTCTTTAAACTACAGGAAGCAGAAGGTTTGGGAAGTGACTTTTTGTAAAGAAGCAATGAGGATTACACAGCAGTCCTATCTCTGAATCACACGAGGCCCTAGAAACCCAGAGTCTAATTGACTTATTGTCACTTAGTTGTTAAGTGAGAGAGCAGGATGTGAGTGGAATCTGACCCTCAAGTCCTCCGAAAGCCCATTCCTTGTACTTCAATTCCAGAATAGCATACTGTCCTTGGGTGTTTTATTTTTCTACTTTAATTTTTTTTCTTAGGAAAGACCTGGTTTAACTGTTGACTCTAGCTTATAGTATTTTCCCTCAAATCATGTCATATTGTAATATTTGATATAAAGGATATATTTGGGTTATGAAGCATAATAATAAAACTAATATCTATGAACCCCATCATGCAAATAAAAAGTAGATTACCAATACTTTGCATTGGCCCATTTTACTTTAGTTCTTATTGTTTTATTTCAGGTTTGTTTAATTGGACACTAAGGCCTTCTGAAATGTGGCTTATTACCAAATCTGTTACTCAGGGTCACAATAAGTTTATAGGGAATGGTTTTTTAAGATAACAATTTTATTGACTTATACTGATTTATTGATGTATCAATTTATTTATTGATATCCTTTTAAAGGGATGAGTATTTAGCACTGTTAGTTTACTTTCACTTCTGCTTCGTCCATCCTCCAAATATAGTTGTAATAGTCTTTCATTAAACAGTTTTCAGTGTGTGCCAAATTCAGACCAAGTAACTATTGTTCACTGCTGAGCCAAGCAATTTCTCATAATTATATTCCTTTACTTGTCTCCTATTTTGTTCTTTCTAGACTTAAACATTGTCTCCTTTTTTGTATTTGTTTGCATGCTTTTATTTATTTTTAATTTTGTTACTATCCCCATGGTAAAATCCCTCCAAATGATATTTTCCATTGGGTCAAACACAGCAGATCGTTTCTCACTACCATATTCTATTTCTGGAGCAATGCCTCCTGTAGCCCTGTTTTCCTGTGTTAGTTCAGACTGGTTGCTCTCTAGGCCTGCTCAGCTGTCATCCTGGAGCCTACCTTCACTGTTATGCAGGAATGTTTTTTAGTATCTTATATAGGATACTGTTTCTGTGACTTGGTAAAGCACATCTTCCAGTTGCTTTCTGGGTAAAGATTTAGAGGAGAGAAAATCTTTGAGATTCTGAAGGTCAAAAAAATGCCTTTACTCTTCTTTCTCAGCACAAGGACCATTTGACTGGGCATGGAAGTCACTTTCCTTTCGATTTTTAAATGCATAGCTTCATTGTCTTCAACTGTGACTTTTGAGTAGTCTGATGCCATTCTTAGCCCTATTACTTTGTAGGAGGCTCTATTTTCCTCTCTGAAAGCACATTTACTTCTTTATCCCTGCTGTTCTGAAATTTCAGTGCTGTTCCTTGCTGTGGACCTTTTTTTTTTTCTTTTTGGTCTGGGTTCCTGTCCTATTCAAGGAAGTTTTATGGAATAATTTTTGATATATTTTTAATTCCCCCTTGTTTTTTTTCTTGTTGGAACTAATATATGTAAAATGTTGGACCCCCTGGATTAACCCTATTTTTTATCTAATTTTGTTATCCTATTTGCCACCTTGTTTTGTTTCACTTTCCACAAGATTTCCTTAGTTTTATTTCTAATACCTCTGTTTAGTTTTTTAAACATTAGCTATTTATTTCTAAGAGCTCTTGTTTTTCTTTTCATAGTTTCCTGTTCATGTTTCATGGATGCAATATTCTTTTTCTCTCTGTGTATATTCTACTTTTTAATTTTTTTTCTCAAACATAGGGTGATCTCTGACTTTCTATTCATCTGAGAATAAGACACTAGAAGCTGATAGGAAGTGTGCATATGGGCTCGGTTTGTTGAGTGGTGTGTTTCATTAAGGTGGTGATGTGGTTTTTCCATGGGGGGGGACCCCGTATATCAGATATCTGTACTTCTTTTTCCTTGGGCTTGTTAGCTTTCTCAGAGAAAGTCCCCCAATCTCCTTTCTGGCTGCCAGTGATTTGAGAACCAAGTGGTGGCTGGTAGGGGGAATCCATCATCCATTAAGCATTTTCCCCCTCACTTCTTCTATTTTCAGTCTAGCATTGTACCCCCATCTCATTAGAAAGTAAATTTTTCATCCTCTGCCTGAATAGGGAAGGAGGTCTGGGGACTACTATGTCTTACGTATACTTCTAACCAAACCGAAAAAACCAAACCGTTGCTGTCCAGTTGATTCCAACTCAGAGACCCTACAAGACAGAGTAGAACTGCTCCATAGAGTTTCCAAGGAGCAGCTGGTGGATTCCAACTGCCCGCCTTTTGGTTAGCAGCCGAGTTCTTAACCACTGTGCCACCAGGGCTCCTAAGCAGTGCTCCTGTTTTCAGCCACATGTTCATGTTCCCTGACAAGGGCTAACTGGTAACTCCAAATCCTGTCTTTCAGTGGTTCTGCAGTGCAAACCACCTTTCTTCTTATGGCCTTACTCCTGGCAGATGAAGTTGTCCTGTGCCTGCTTTCCATCTCCCAAAGTTTGGTTAACATCTCTAACTTGCTTCCCTACTCTCTCCCATTTTCTTTATACTTGTAGATTTGAGTCTTTAAAATTTTTTTATGATCTTTGTGGTGAGTAAGTTTAAGGTAAAATCATGTTGCGAACCATATATATTTAAAAACTTTTTACATGCACGTATAAAATGCACACATATATTTTCATTTTTAAAATGTCTCAAGAGATATTTCTGATGCATTCCTCTGGAGTGAGAGTGGGGAGCTTGTCTCAAGCCTCTTCTTCTCCCACAAAAAAAAAAAATTCTGTATTCAAGAGTGGAGGAAGACAAGAGTGCTTGCCACCAGCCCAGCAAGAATCAAGCCAATGTATTATCACTTCCTCTCTTCTCCCTCCAAAAATAAAAGTATATATATTAGAAAGGAAGAGAACAAATTATTATTTATAGATGGTACAGTTTTCAATCTTAAAAATTCAAAACCTAGAGTATCTTTTGACAATAATAAGTAAGCTGTATATGAATTATACATAAAAATCTTCTATTCAGTTTTATCTACTTAGAAAATATGATACAAATTTTCTTATAATAACAGCAAAAACTAGAAATTATCTAGGAATAATGCAATTAGAAGTGTAAAGCTTATAGCAATGAACCATAGCTTTCTGAGTCACATACTCTGTAGTAATGAGATGAAAGCTATAAACTCACTCCCAGAAATGTGTAGGTAGATGCATATAGAAGCATTCTCACCCATGCACACTCACACACCATGTTTTGAGCACCATTTTGCCTATTTAATGGAAGTCCTGAAGCCCAGTTAAGGATGCATGGACCCAGATTGATAACCTCAATCTCTTTGTTAAAGAAAATGATAGACCTTTATTAAGGGAGATTTGAGGGGAAATTTGAGAGACATACCATTTTTCTGGTTTTGAAGACTAATATAAATTTCAGTAAGTTTAAGGTAATTTAAATCCAATCCTAAGAAGACATGGGCTTTTTTTTTTTTTTTTGGTTTTAAATATGGCAATTTGATTAACAAGTGATTTGGAAACGAAATGCTAGGAAGTTTGGAAAAGATGATAATGAGGAGGGACTCCCCCGCCACTGCATATCTGAACATATTCTGAAGTAGTGAATTTCAACTTCAGTCTGGAGCCTTTAGCAATAAGTAAGAGTGTTTTTGGTTTTCTACCTTTTTTTGACTTAGCAGTATGCCCTTGGATGAGACAGTTCTTTGTTGTGAGGCGGTTGTCCTGTGCATTATAGGATGTCCAGCAGCATCCCTGCCCACTAGATGCCAGTTACATTCCCCCACCCCCTGCCACAAACACACTAGTTGTGACAACAATGAAAAACACTCTTACAGGACCAAAGGTGGATTTACCATGAACGTATTTGTATACAATTTTGAAATTTTTCTCTCCCTTGAAATTTTGACGTTGTGGGGTTGACATTTTACTTATACTTCATTCCCTCCAATGTAAGCAGAATACACATGAGACTTGTAAGAAAGATCCTTGAAATTTTAAAAGTGAGAACACAGATTTAAAGCTTACTGTGTTTAATGTTACAAATGCTAGTATACCAAACCATCTCAAAAAAGCTTATGACATAATCTCTATTATTCACCTTGCAGTCTTTAAAATTTCTATGAACATTTGTTGACTCATGAAGAGTATAATGTTCTTTGTAAAGCTCCCTTACCATATACAATCTTAATATGCTTATTAACTGTCAATATTTAACATTTTTGAAAAAGTTAATAATTTTTTATGCAAAAAATTAACAGCTTTCATCATCATCTGGTTATTTGCAGAATTTTATTCTTAAGATAATGAATAAGTATTTATACTTCAATTAACTGATAGAATTTCACCATACCAAGCACAGTAAGAGATTTTTTCATGCCAAGTTACTTTGAGAAGGCTAACCTTGATAGTAACAGTAAATCCAAATGTCAGCCTAGTTTGAATTATTGCCATTAACTACATGGTTTAGTTTTGTTATCATTATCCTGTGCTGTCACGCGATCATTGATCTTGCAGTGGTTCAGAGGTGCCTGAATGATGTCCACATATTTTTCGGATCTTCACCTTCCGGAGACCACAACCAAATAGCAGGTTTAGCTGAATTCCAAAGCTAAAGCTGAATTTTGCAGGGTTTTTAGTATTTTTTAACTTAAAAAAATTTGCAAGAATATGCACCAAACTGCTTTGGTGAATGGGGTTTTAGAAAAAACTTGCACTTTTAACTTTATTTAATTTAGTACCACTTGAATTTTGTAAAGCAACATACGATTATTCTGAAGAAAATAAGTATTTTGTCTTACAGCTCAATAAGGAAACAAGCAACCCAGCTTTTAAAAATGGGCAAAAACTTGAAATGACATTTCACCAAAGAAGACATATAAATGGCTAGTAAGCACATGAAAAAGTGCTCAGTATCATTAGTTATTAGGGAAATAAAAACTAAAACCACTACACATCGATTAATATTTAAAAAAAAATTCTAAGTAGCTGAGAATATGGAGAAACTAGAACCTTTATGGAATATTGATGTAAAAGTGTACAGCCACTTTAGAAAACCGTTTAACAGTTTCTTAAAAAGTTATATGTAAGCTTACCATATGACTCATCAATTCCACGTCTAGGTATATACCCTAGAAAAATTAAAACATATATCCATAGCAGCATTATTCATAATAGTAAAAAAACAAAACAAAACTAGAATCAAGCCAAATAAACGTCTATTAACTGATGAATGGATAAATAAAATATTAGTGTATCCATAAAATGGGATACTATCCATCAATAAAAAAGAGCAACATACTGACATACTCATTATGCTAAGTAAAAGAAGCTTGATGTAAAAGATTACATACTGTACGATCCCATTTATATAAAATGCCAGTTAAAAGATCAGAAAGACAGAAAGCAGATTAATGGTTGCCTGGGGCTGGGGATGGGATTGGGCCCAATGGGATTCTTTGGGTGATGGAAATGTACTAAAACTGAATTATGGTGATAGTTGCACAAATCTATATATTTACTAAAAAGCACCAACTTGTGCACTTGCAATGAGTCATTTATGGTATACTGATGTCAGGTGTATTGTGGCTGAAAGCAGGGAATACTAGAAAGATGTTTACCTGTGTTTTATTGACTATGCAAGGCATTTGACTGTTTGGTACATAATAAATAATGGATAAAATTGCAAAGAATAGGAGTTTTAGAACACTTCATTGTGCTCACGCGGAACCTGTACATAGACCAAGAGGCGGTCATTCAAACAGAAGAAGGGGATACTGCGTGGTTTAAAGTCAGGAAAGGTGTATGTCAGGGTTATATCCTTTCGCCATACTTAGTCTGTATGCTGAGCAAATAGTCCAAGAAGCTGGACTATATGAAGAAGAATGGGGCATCAGGCTTGGAGGAAGACTCATTTACAACCTGCGATATACAGGTGAAACAACCTTGCTTTCTGAAAATGAAGAGGACTCGAAGCACTTATTGATGAAGATCAAAAACTACAACCTTCAGTATGGATTACATCTCAACATAAAGAAAACAAAAATCCTCACAACTGGACCAATAAGCAACATCATGATAAATGGAGAAAAGATTGAAGTTGTCATGGATTTCATTTTATTTGGATCCACAGCCAACACCCATGGAAGGAGCGGTCTTGCATTGGACAAATCTGGTGCAAAAGACCTGTATAAAGTGTAAAAAGCAAAGCTACCACTTTCAGGATAAGGTGCGCCTGACTTCAACCAGGGTATTTTCAATCATCTTATATGTATGCGAAAGCTGGGTAATGAAGACGGAAGCCTGAAGAAGAATTGATGCATTTAAATTATGGTATTTGCAAAGAATATTGAATATACCATGGGCTACCAGAAGAACGAACAAATCTTTCTTGGAAGAAGTACAGCGAGAATGCTCCTTAGAATGGAGAATGGCAAGACTTTTTCTCACGTGCTTTGGACACGTTATCAAGAGGGACCACTCCCTGGAGAAGGACATCATGCTTGGTAAAGTGGAGGGTTAGCAAAAAAGAGGAAGATCCTCAATTAGATGGATTGACCCAATGACTGGAACAGTGGGCTGAAGCATAACAAAGATTGTGAGGATGAAGCAGGACCGGGCAGTGTTTCATTTTGTACATAGGATTCCCTGTGAGTTGGAACCAACTCAGCTGCATCTAACAACTACAACAACAATTAGACTCAGTAAGTCTGTTAAAAATTATTTCAAAGTTAAATGTAGTTTTAAATTAAAGAATCATATTTGTAAGGGATAGTTAAAACTTATTACATACAAAAGGAAGGTCTACATTAAAGGAGAATAGCAATCAAATAGTAGCGTACTTTAAAATAAGGATTAAAAGTATCTTAATCAATGTCTTTCTTGATAGTGATAGGATTTGAGAACCTTAAAGCTCGTGCCATCTACCTGACTAATTTGACAGTTGAGAATCCTGAGACCCAGAGTGATAAATTTGCCCAGAACCACAAAATTTAGTTGTTGGTGAGCCCAGGACTAGACTCCAGGTCTCAGGTAGCGTTCAGGGCCACATTGAAGCTCTGCCTTCCTTAGCATGCCATGCCAAGTTTTAGCATGAAGTAAGCTCGTAATCAATAAAGACTTATTGAGCAACTAGTAGCTTTTTTGGTTTAAAATTTTGTTTACTTTTGTATTGTTATGAACTCGTCGTTGATGTCTACCTTGCCAATAGATGTCACTACAATCAACAGCAATTGTTACCACAGAGTTAGGAAATACTAAGAATGTTCACCTCAAATAAGCTAACAACTTAATGGTGTATAATAATGGTATTTACATGTTCATTTTACGGAATAGGAGAATCTATTTGATGTCTCCTTTTTTTGTTTTGTTTTTTTGACAGTGGAAAATAGAAAGAGAAAGGAGTAAGCAATAATGGCTAACATTTAATTTTTTTTTAGCTTTACATAAATTCTTTTTCTTATTTTCCACATAGTTAATCATCCTTTTCTGGACTCTTCATATTTGTAATTAAGTTATATAAGTAGAAACCTTATTCTAGTCCTATAATTGGAAACTGGTAAATAATGATTTCTATTTTAGTGTTGTTTGTTTGTTGTTTTTTATTCTGAAAACTTCTAAAGCTTCAGCCGTTGATATGGTTTGGTTGCATTTATTATTTGTATGTATAAGTAATAAATTGCATTGCTTAAGACATTTTGGGTAGCATTTTAATTATGTTAAGGTTAGAAGATGTACTAAGTGATAAAAAGATATTTCTGAAATAATTGCAGTTGGCTATATGATAATATTTGAGTGTGTTTGCGGGGAGGCGCAAAGTACCATTTTAAATGAAGTGTAAGAATCATATTTCTGGTGATTTCTCTGAGGCTACATTGTTTTCATTTTTTTTCCTCCAAGTAGCTAAATTGATGACTTGACTGCTTAAACAAAATCTTTACTGCACATTTAGAATGTTACTGAGCCAGAGATGAGTCTCACTGGGGGACGCATACAAGTTCAACATGGTTCACCAATTTCTTTGTTATAGTAAAAATGACTCAATGCTGTGAACACTAAGAGAGTAAGTGGATAACTGATCTAATCACTTTGGACAAGCTAAAATCTAAAATCGACTGCTGTTTCCTTTTAATTTGCATGAGAAAGATACAACTAATGTGATGAACTATTTCTCAGTGGGAAAAGTGGGTCATTAAAATGATGTTGAGGCTGGCCACAAAATAAATGGTTATGTTTATAGTGCCTCCTGTTCTGGAATAGAGCTATCATCTCTATGCGAACAGGGTAACTGAGTGCCACAGTCGGCAGCGTGAAGCATCCGAGGGTCAGATGTTGGAAACCAGGGATTTTGCTTCTCCCGGCTTTCTTTATAGGCAGCTTTCACCTACTGACAGATGTGACTGTTAGCTTGCAGGGTGGCTTGAAATTAACTTAATTGATTGCTTCTCATGTTAGAAATAGACTGACAGGTTGCGCTTAAGGAGAATAAAATCTGAAGGGAAAAAAAAAATAGGCCCAAGGTCGACAGAAGAGAGAGGACAGTCTCTGGTGAGGATTTGAGCTGCTTCCAGCATTGAATGCTTGTCAGGAATGCAGAGACCCTGAAGGGAACACTGGCACAGCAATGGTACAAGGGGGTTTCCCAGGTAAGATATCTGTTGCCTATGTGGTCGGTGGTTCTTTCAGAATGCAGTCTTATGCTGTTTTAGTGATGGTGCAGAGTGTTGTTTTAAAGGTTTGAACAATAATATGCTGAGACATTTACCTTAAGTGAGAGAGTGAGGGCACATATGCATGTGTGAGGCAATTGTATATTAAAAAGAAACCTCTGAAACGTCCTTGCATGTATATTGTAGCTTGTGTCATCTTTATAAAAATGTTTTTGAGAAGTAGAGCAGTTTATCAGACTGTCAAGAATATGCTAGTAGTTTCAGTGCCAAAATTCTTAACACTGTTCATGAAGTATCCTTTCTTTTCAGAATTGTAATTGAGAAGTCGGTCTCCTGGATGTTTACTGTCATTGCTGTTATTTGTGACTTCACCATACTAAAAAGAAAAGGTGATTTGCATTAGAACAAGGTTATTCTGGCTAATTTTTTGAAAACCAGCCATTCAGCGTTTTGTTGTATATGAAAGCAGAATATCATTAAGGAATCGAGGTAGTAAACAAAAGACTGCTTTTTTCTTAATTGTAAAACAGCACCTTAAATATCATTTGCTTATTGTGATTGGAGTCTCATTCATCTAAACCTACAAATTCAAATTCACTAGGGATGGGAGCTTGGGACTTGAAAGTATTATTAGTGACTGACTTGATAACATATGGTTCTGGAAATCATTACTAGGTTAGTAATATAATTACATGCAATAGGGTACTCCCTTAAGTGTATGCTTTTACCTAACTTTAAAAAAAAAAATTTATTAAAACCAGAGCTTCTTTTTTTGTCTAAGTAAGATATGGGATATTTAGACATTATAAGGGAACATTTTACTTAGCATTATTGCTTAAGGGAGGCAACGGTAAACTCAAAGAGTTAAGCATCACATTATAGCTTTTCTTTTTGTTTTCAGCAGTGAACACACAAATTAGGTTATTTCTATTCCAACAGCCAGGATATATGCTGCATTCCTGATTTAAGCTAGCAAACTGTATTCCTGGCTATGATGTCAAAGTAATTGAGCAGGAACTTTTCTTTTCCATAAAATATAATTTCTGCAGATCTTAGTGTTGGGGCCCTGAACTATCTAATATCCAGTTCTGTGATTCTGGTTTAGAGGAAATATTAAAGCTCTTAAATGGATGCGTCACACATTCCCAGTACAGGCAGTCCCCGGTTACAAACAAGATCCCTTCCTAACTCTGTCCTTAAGTTGTTAAGTCAAATTTGTAGGTAAGTCGGAACAGGTGCGTACGGTTCTTATTTAGTCGTTAGTGTAAGAGAAGGCTGGAAGCCTTTTCAGTGTTTCAAAAGCTGTATGTGCAGCAAGTAAATGTGATTGTGATGAAGAATTTCTTGTGACTAGGGAGGGGTTGGTTCAATTGTTTCAAAGTGAGGGCAAATTTACATAACATTAAAGGAGGAGTACTAGTTGTCTCTATGTTCCTAAACCTGGAACTGCCTGTACTGACAACTGTCCATATTGTGTTTCTTCCCACTCTATAGTTGGAATTGCTTTAGATTGTCTAAGAATCATCTTTTCAATATTACTCCTCAAACTTGTATTGACAAGCCAACTACAGGAAGGATCTTGAATATTTGTTGACCCTGCCTGCTTTTCTTCAGATTTTCTAGAGCAGTCTGTTCATTTTCCTTTTATTTTAGGAAGTCTCTTCATTTTTTAAAAAATCCATTTCCCCAGACTAGAAATAAGCATATGCTTTTTATCTCCTCAAGGTAACCTGCCATCACTGATAATTTCCTTAATCTCTGCCCCACCAACTTGAAGTTGCCACTGTGTAGGCTTAAAAAACAACCGTAGGAACCCTCAGGAATCTCCACAATGGGTTTTCCAGAAACTAAATCAAGTATATCTAGTTATTAGGGATTTATGTGTCTTTTGCATTTTATTCAAATATATGAATTCGGTTTTTAAAAATGTTATTAACTATAAATGTGTCTCCTAAATAGACACACTTTTATGTATCACATATAGGTAGGTTACTTTCCCAGTGCTCATGCTCATGATTAATTGCTCGTGATTTTCCTAATAAATATCTTCAGGATTTATTACAGGTTTCTATTTATGTACACATTTCACTTTGAAGTATTTTAATGTTCTGTTACAGTCTTTACATTATGTTTGCTACTTCTGCGTTCAGTTAATTTTAAAAGCATATTTCTATTTCATGTCTCTTTTTGGCATATTTTACAAAGAGTTAGACGTATCTGTCTTTGAGGGGTGGTATGTAAAAGATGAGGCCTCAGTCTGCAGAGAATTTCCTTTTTTTTGGCACTTGCTTGGAAACATGTTATTTTAAATGGATTTGTGCTGCTTTTATTTTAGTAATTTTATATCACTTTAAAATATTTCAAGTTTGCTCACATGAGGATATGTTAAATACTCATCATTTTAATTGATCTTATATTGGACAAAGTGAGAATTTTAATTTTAATTAAGGAATTAAAGAAGTAGTGTATCAAAAACTAAGTAGCATTTAAAGTTATTTTTTGCAGGGGCTGCCTCTTTTTTGGTAAGGGCTATGGAGAGGGAAGGTAAGAAGTAGTTCTCCTAGGTTTCTATTATGTTTTCTTATTTAGATAGGTGTTTTTTTTACTTTATATTTCTCTCATTTCCTTTACATTTATGGTATACCACGACTCTGAGGTACTTACATAGTGTAAAAAATTCGTGTTGTATATTTTTATATAGTTGTCCTAAGTCAGTCTGAGTAGTTCCATTTTATAGATAAATCCCGTTGCTGTGGAGGCAACTCTGACTCATAGTGACCCTATACAATAGAGTAGAATTGCCCGATAGGGTTTCCAAGGAGCGGCTGGTGGATTTGAACTGCCGACCTTTTGGTTAGCAGCTGAGCTCTTAACGAGTATGCTACCAGGGCTCCTATTTTATAAATAAGAAAAAACTGTTTATAGAAAGCTCAAAGTGGTTCATCCATGGGTTTGTGGAAGTATGATATAATTTTAATTACTATTGATTTATCATCAATATTTTTGGAGCCTAAGGGGAGAAATACACTCTCCAATGTGATCTCTGCTCTTGAAAGTTTATAATCTTCCTTAAAGAAGAAATAAGTATGATGTTGTTGTTAGTTGCCTTCAAGTCGATTACAACTCATGGTGACCCCATGTGTGCAGAGTAGAACTGTTCCATAGGGTTTTCAAGGTTGTGACCTTTTGGAAGCAGATTGCCAGACCTGTCTTCTGAGGCACCTCTGGGTGGGGTTGGACCTTTCAGTTAGTAGTCCAGTGCTTAACCATTTGCACCACCCAGGGATGTCTGAAAATGTGTATAGATACAGGTAACAAATGAATTAGAAGGCCCTGTGCAAGAGACTGAGTGAGCTTGAGAAGTTGGTAGGGTTGCAGGAGTATGACAGCTCCAGACTTGGGAGTCCACTTAAAAGGGAAAGCAGGGTATGTATGGGGGAAATTACAGAAATGATTTATACCAAGAGGGGATACATATGGGACAGTAGAAGGAAAACAAAGGACAAAGTAGGGTCAGGTTTTAGATGAGCAAGAATTCTAAAACAAAGAGTTCCAATTCAGTCTTAAAGCCCAAGAAATTATTTTCTGAAATGGAAATTATAGTGGTAACTAACCCAAGGAGACTACATTTTAGAGCATTGGGATAAATTTTTCATTTTCACTTCCCTTTCTTTTTAAATGCTAGTTATGTTCTAGGCACTCTAAGTACTTTACATACATTATTTACTTCAACCTACAGAATCTTATGATTTTTTTTCAGTCTTATTATTTTATAGATGTAATCTGGATGATTCCAAAGCCTGTACTTTTAGTAAATATTAACTTCGTATTTTTTCAAGGTTCTTCTGGTGTAATCCATCCTATTTGCAAAGCTAAATTGATTACTGTTCTTTTTTTAGTAATTTATTTTTGTCGTTGAACCAAGAGATGTATTTAGAATTCAAAAAAAATAAATAAAAAGGCATGCTGAAGTTCCAAATTCTGAAAAATGTTCACTGTGTTCTTCAGACCACATTATAATATTGAAAGTTCAAAATTAGAAGAAAAAGTCACAAACCTAATGAAGCTGGACTGGGGAAAAATACAGGAATGGAGGTGTGCCATTAGTCTTAAGGATTCTCCTCACTGTGGCATCTGACACACACAGTATGAATCAGGCTTCCCAGCGTAAACACACTGCTCCTCCATCATTAAAAATTTTCTACGTTTGTGGTAAAAATAGCAAGTCTCCTGATGCTAGCCAAAAGGGAATGGGTAAGTGGGTTTACCAATCAGATGCTTAGATGAAATGAAGTAAACATTTAAATTTTGAGTCACTAAGATTTTCATATTTATCTTGGGTGAGATGAAATGTATTAGGATTTTGGTAAGTGTTTTGAACTGCATTTGAGTTTGACTCAGTGTTGCCTGTACCTGCCTCAGGATTGTAATATCTGCTCTCTCAAATCTTACAAAAGCCAATACAGATATAAGAGCATGCTGGGAATGAGAAGGTGACACCTTTCAGTTTCAGAAAGCAAAAGGTCATGAGACATAAAAGTTAAAAAAAAATTTATGTCTAGTGGGCAGCATACTAGCTTCCCATCTAAGCGTTTGCTTAAATATATCTGATGCTTCTTGGAAATGTTTTGCTCATACCTGCAGGAATAAGAAATACATACAGTGATAGTCTAATAACAAAATTATGTTGGTTATGGCTGCTCATCTGTACCATGTAAAATCTCTGAAACACAGCTCTCTGCTATGGAATATTAAGTTAAATGCTTTGGTTTTTCAAATGACATATAAACATTGGACTTGATTTTTTTTTTTTTTTTTGCTAAGTCACATTTATGTAATAATTTGCCAATTGTTTAGTCTCCTGTTTTGATTATTCTTTAAGAAGAATCGTTTTGGCAGATAGATAATCTTGTTTTCAGAGGTCACAGAACCTATAAAAGCTAGCTTCCCTTTCTTCGGTCCCCACGGAGTATGTAACTTTCATCGTATGTCCGACCTTTAATTTTTTTGGTTTTCTGCCTTAATAATTGCTTACTTCTTGTAGATATGACTATCACCTTGCTTATGGTTCTGTTATAATAGGGGTTTAGGTGTTGGTCTCTTCATAGCCAGATCATATCTCATTGTAGATGTTCAATAAATGTTTTTTGAACTGATGTAGAAAAAGCCATTTTTTTTTTTTTGCATGTAACCTAATCAATATTCATAAGGGAATGACCAAATCTATTCAATTTATAAAGTGAGCATTCTCCAACAATGGCTCACTAAAGAAGATGAAATCAGTCTACCTTCTACAAGTAATAGTTGTAAGAGTTCTTTTTATGGGCTACATAATGCAATGATAGTATATAAAGAAAAGGCATTTTTTCCCAGTGGGACGATGGTTTTTCTTGCAATTTTTTTTTTTTTCAATAATCATGAAGAAGTTCTTATGAGGAATTTATATCTTTAGAGAAGGGAAACAGTAGAATAACGTAGAAGATGAGTTTATCTTCCTGGCCTCAGTTTTTTTTTTAATTGATCACTCCATTGTAGTTTTTTTAAAACAAATTCTGTGATATAGTTTATTGCCATATGCTTAGGGTAAGTAAGAGGACAGTCTCTTGGTCAAGTAGGAAAGAGGCAGCTTTTTCATCCTGTAGCCAATGAACCTTTGGTGCAGAAGGAACTAATTTTAATTAATAATTTATTTCAGGGTTTGGCAAATGACAGTCCACGAGCCAAATCTGACCTGCTGTCTGTTTTACAATTAAAGTTTTATTGGAACACAGTACACCTATTTGTTTACTTATTGTCCAGGGAGCTTTCTAGCAGAGTTGAGTAGTTGCAACAGAGATCATATAGCCTGCAAAATCTAAATATGTACAATCTGGCCCTTTCAAGAAAAAGTTTTCCAATCCCTAATTTATGCCATAGAGTTTAGGGCTTTGAATCAGGCATGGGTTCAAATCTTGGCATACAGCTCCTTAATTTTGTGGTCTTGAGCAAATTACTTATTGCACTTTTCATTAAACCTGGATTTTGTTTCCTATAAACCAAGGGATAATACTGTCTTACCCATAAGGTTTTTCTGTTAATTAAATAGCATAAAAAACATAAAGTAATACACCATCTTATACATGGTAAGCTTTCTGTAAAGTTTAGCTATATACAAAAAACAAAAAGTTAATTTTTTTATGGTACACCATTGCTGTGAAATAATTTGTTTACACATTTACTATGTTATATATTTATCTTATTAATACAATTGATGGTATACTCACTGTTTCTAACCCGCTATACATTGATCGGAGCCCTGGTGGTGCAGTGGTTAAGAGCTAGGCTGCCAACCAAAATGTCAGCAGTTCAAATTTACCAGCTGCTCCTTGGAAACTCTATGAGGCAGTTCTACTCTGTCTTATAGGGTCTCTATGAGTTGGAATCACCTCAACGGCAACGGGTTTTTTTTTTTTTTTTTGTATACATTAATCAATCTGCTTCCCTAAAGATTTACAGCCTTGGAAACTCTGTGGGGTCGCTATGAGTTGGAATCGATTTGACGGCTGTGGGTTTAGGGTTTTTTTTAATTTTTTATTTTTTGGATTATTCATTTATAGGAGGCCTGGTGGCACAGTGGTTAATGTGCTTGGCTGCTAACCAAAACATCGGTGGTTCGAACCCACCACCTGACCCACGGGAGAAAGATGTGGCAGTCTGCTCTCATAAAGATTATAGCCTTGGAAACCCTATGGGTCAGTTCTACTCCATCCTATAGCGTCACTATGAGTCAGAATTGACTCGATGGCAGTGGGTTTGCTTTTTGGTATACACTGATCATGTAAAACTTGCTAACAAGCTTATTTATTTAGGTTTTTCCCATGTTGTAAAAAAATTAGCTTTCAAACCTTAAATTAACTTTCAGTTAAAACATGCCCCTAATTCTTTCTGGTAAATATTAGTATTGATTATTAAATCAGTTTAATCAAAGCATTTGTTATGATCAGAATATTTTAATATAAAATAGTTTATCCCCAATGTGTTTGTTTAAATCAGACTCTATCTTGAGTTAGTTTCTGACCTTGGCCAAGTCACTGACTTTCTCTGGAGCCTAACTTTCTTAATCTCTAAAGTTCACATTGGGCTCAATTGTGCCAGTGTCCTTCTAGTCCTGTGGTCTTTTGGGGAGAGGGAATGTTCTCTTTGGTTAGGGCAAACAAAACCTTGGGGATACTTTATTTTCTAATAATAAATATTGAAAGCCTAAATTTGGGCTTTTTGACTTGAGGCCCTTCAGCCCCTAAGGAGTCCAAAGGTGTCTGTGAGTCCCTTAAACTTTTATATAAATTTTTAATACACTTTTTTTTTGGAGGAATTGGAGAGGCGAAAATTCTTAATCCTTTGTATACATGAAGCCCATGGCCCAAGGCAGCATAAATACCACTATTCTAAATCTATAAAAACAATGAAGGATAGGATGAATATATGAAATGCAATGAATATATGAAGTCAGGCAGGCCGACTGGTACCATGGCACACAATATGATGTTTGAAAGAAATGAGTATGGGAACAATGATTACATAGCAGATAATAAATATGTATAACATTTATCTCCAAAATAGGTCTAAACTTCAATAAAACTTACGAAACTTAAAAAGAGGAATTTTCAAGTCGAACTTTTCCACTGTTTTTAGAATGATTCTGTCACATAGGTCCCAGTATAGTCCCTTGAACTTAATAATTGCTTAATGTTGTATGAAAGAATAAATGATGTTTTGCAGTAATTTTTTCAGTATCAATATTACTTGGATATCATTTTGATGATCGTCTAATTATCTTATGTTCATATACTCCCTAACTTAGTGGTTGAGAACCAGAGTTTGGAGTCATATACTTTTAGTCCCAGGTCATCTCTTTGTTCAATCTCTCTGAAATGCTTTTCTTAGCTATAAAGTGTAGATGAAAGCAGTACCTAATGGGATTGTTTAGAGAGCCAAATGACACAAGGCATATAAAATACCTAGTGTGTTGTGTGCATGGAGCAGATACTCAGCACGTGGTAGTTCTTATCATGACCATCCTTTCCCTCGTGCATTTATGTTACACAAATCTGAGCTCTTCATAGAAATTGTTTTACCTTTGAATGAAGTATAATTTATATGGAGGGCATTTTGAATCCCTTTTGATTTTTTAGAAATTTCCAAAAGTCTTGATGCCTATTAGTACTCTAGAATGTTCATTTCACGGACAGATTTTCTCAGTGTTCTTGGCTTCATTCAGTTCCAGATAGTGAGAAACACTGATTTCTGATCCTTTGGTTTTAGCAAGGTGCATCTTCACTAAAAGGGGCAGAGTTAAGGTTGGAAGGCTTGATATCTTGTAGCAATGCCCAAATATTCAGATGAGAAGGAAAGGAGCTGCAGCCATTTTAAAGATGGGCGGATAGACACAGGTACCAGGATGTGGTTAAGCTCTTAAAATGCGTCTGAGAAAAAGTGAATCTAAAGTTCTCTTTTCTTTGTTGCCATTAATTCTATGGAATATTCAGAACTGTGCCTTTAAGCCACCCCCTTTTGGGAAGACATTGACTTAAAGATACACAGCCTACCCAGGTGAATACCTTTGATCAAAGGAAAAAAGAATCCCTTGATCCCTCGGACAGTCTCTCACAAAGGGTGAGAGCTTAATGGTCTGTGCACCATATAGATATCAGTCCTGACTCACTGTCTCAGCCAGGGAACCTTGTGCAGTGCACGAGCTGCACAACCAGGCATGGGTAGCTGCATTACTGGATCTTCTGCAGTTTAGCCCTCTGGCATCCTGACCATCCCTGACCTAAGTACAAAGCCATGAAATGAGTGAGCATAAGAGGTTTTCTGGGGTCAAAATGAATATTGACTACATTTGTGCTCCCAGGTAATTTACTTTGCTCAAAGTAGAATCTCTAAACCTAAACCAAACTAAACCTGTTGCCATTGAGTCATTTCTGACTCACAGCGACCCTACAGGACAGAGTGGAACTGCCATATAGGGTTTCCAAGGAGCAGCTGGTGGATTCAAACTGCTGACATTTTGATTAGCAGCCAAGTTCTTAAACACTGTGCTACCAGGTCTCCAAACTAGATCGTATTAGGTTTGTTGTTAATTGCTGTTGAGTCAGCTCTTAACTCAGGGCAACCCCAAATATAACAGAAGGAAAAATTGCCCAGTCCTGTGCCATCTTCATGATTGTTGGTATGTTTGAGTCCATTGTGGCTATTGTGTCAATCCAGTTTGTTTTTGTTGACCCTCTATTTACCACTTATTAACTTCCAATTTGCAAATAATACCTTAATTTATAATATTAATTTTTAATATTTTATATTCACATAAGATGAGACAAACCTGTATTGGGAAAAAATCTATAGGTAGCCCTGATGGCTACAGTATCAACAAATTAGAAGTATCAACCTGACCCCAAAAGAAGAGGTAGAAAACTAAATAATGCGGACACAAGAAATAAGAATACAGCAGCTTCCATTTGGTTCCATGGGCAAGCAGTCCTACAGACCATAGCTCAAACCCTATCTTCTTTTCTTCTTGCCGGGAAATTTTTCCTTGAAAATTTTTTCTGACTGTCTTTGCTGGATGTGTTTTCTCCTATAGCTCTTTCTATTGGATCTTATTTCCTTTTACAGCATATCTTGATATTGTACTTAATCATTATATTTATAGCTTCATGAGAATAGTATGTCTTGATTTATTTTTCATTCAGCACAATGTCTTGTCAGTCCTTATTCAGAGGACACACTCAATAAATATTGAATGAGTAAATGGACGAATATCAGGATATGTAAAATTATGCAGAAGGCATGTGAGTGTGGAAGAGTTTAGGCATTGACTGTGTTTTTCTGTCCTTTGGTAATCATTTCAGATACCCTGTCTGGAGTTTACTTTTGAGTTATTTGTACAAAGCAGTTTTATAATTGGCAAATCAAACCTAGATGTGTAGTGTAATTACATAAGGTTTGTAGTGTAATGCTGCATGGTTTTGAATGAGGTGAGACTTAGACTTATTTGAATGAGGTGAGATTTGTTCTTGTAGTCATATAGGACTGTGAAAACTATTGGGGCAGAGGAATGATCTTTTGACCATAATATTAAAGTAGTAATTAATTTATTGATAGATTGTAAGGAGAGGGCATAGAGAACTACTTAGAAGATAGAGTTAGTTAAGCTGTTAGTGAAGACAGCCCAAAATGACAGTGATTGTATAAAACAGAAGTTTATTTTTCTCACGTGTGACTCTGGAAATGAGTGTCGAAGACCTAGGCTCCTTTCATATGGTTGTCCTCCGATGCATGACCTTCATCTCCTATGTCACCTAATGGTCCAGGAATGTCACTAGCTCCAGCTATCAGGGCTGCACTCCAGCTGCCAAGATGGAAAAATGAGAAGGGCAACCTTTCTCCTTTTAAGGATATTTTTGGGAAGTTGCACATTATTCTTTAGCCTATATTCTGTTGTCCAGAGTTCAGTTATACAAGTAGCTACAAAGGAGGCTAATGAATGTTAATTTTTCTTCTGGGCAACCACATGCTCAGCTAAAAATATGGGATTTTATTACTCAAGAAAAAAGCAAGAATGTATACTGGAGTACACATTAACAGACATGCCACTGGTGGGATTTTTTATGTTTTTTTTTAATTGTTGTAAAAATATATATAACACAACATTTGCCGATTTTTTTTCAGATGTACAGTTTAGTGATATCTATTATATTAATCATGTTGTGCAACCATCACCTATACTCATTGCCAAATTTCCCATCACCATAAATAAAAGCTCACTGCTTGCTCAACAGTGGCACCCCTGATACCCCTCCCTTCCATCCCTGGTAACCACTACTAAACTTTGGTCTCTATACGTTTGGCTATTCTTGTCATTTCAGGTAAGTGAGATCATACAATACTAGTCCTTTTGTGATTGACTCATTTCACTCAACATAACATTTTCAAGGTTCATCTATTTTAAGCATGTATCAGGACTTCATTTCTCTTTATGGCTGAGTAGTATTCCATTGCATGTGTGTATCACATTTTGTATATCCATTCCTCTATTGATGGCGTACATGTATCTGTTTGTGTTGCCGCTTTCATGTCTCTTGTGTATATACCTAGGAGTGGAATTTCTGGGTCATATGGTAGTACTATATAAATTTTTGAAAAACCGCCAAAATGTTTTACACAGTAGCTGTACATTTTGCATTCTCACCAGCAATATATAAAGGTTCCGATTTCTCCACATCCTTGCCAACATTTGTTTTTTTCTCTTTTGTTTTGTTCTTTTCTTAGCCATCCTAGTGGGAGTGAAGTGGTATCTCATTGTGGTTTTGATTTCCATTTCTCTACTGGCTAATGATGTTGAGCATCTTTTCATTTTGCTTGTTGGGGATTTTTAGTCTTCTAGGAAATTTGGAGAAAACGCCATAAACTAACATCAACAGAGCTTTTCTTAGAAAATAAGATGTATTCATTAATTCAACAAACATTTGTTGAGAGTGGTCCGAAGAGCCTAGTGTGGGTCTAGGTGTGCAAGGGGAGTCATTGGTGTAGAGCCAGTAATGAAAGTGATGAGCGCATGTGTGATTAGCAAGGAGGATGTATAAAAAAGCCTGGCACAAACCCCACATCAGGGTGGGAGAAGTGGAGCATTTTACACTAGGTAAGATGAAGAGCAACTCTTTGATTTTCACTAAAGGATCTCAAGACTTCAGGCCTGTGTGCATATCAGAAAGAGCACTCTTACTCACCCCTTGCACCTCATCAGCATTATAATTTAATAACTTTTCTCTTTGATTCTGACTTTCACTGTCATTTAATTTTTATGTCACAGGTTTAAAACTTTGGAAATAAGAATAGGGAAGAACTTGTGGTATAGTATTACATTTCCTCCATTCTAAGGTTGACATTTTTACAGTTGTGGAATAAGACCAAAATATGCTTTTTGTGTAGTGCTTGAAGTACTTCATTTCAGAAGTGCAGAATTAAACAGCATCCATCATCCCTCCCTTTTTTTTTTTTTTTTTTTTGTTTGCTTGCTTGCTTGCACTTATCTAGCTAGGCCAGGAGAGAATGAAAATTACTGGCCTATATCATCTTTTCATTCTCTTGGAGCTGTTATGATTTTAGTTGAATAATATTTATTCTAATATAATGATTTCCTGAAAGCATTATGGATTTTGCTATTGTTTATTATAGTTTACAGTAAGGTATATAAAAAAGCAGTATAATTTCTTGACTATTCTTAAAATAACCAGTTAACTAAAAATGTGATAGATTGGCAGATCAAAGCTTCAATAGGAGATTTCTTTGACATGCAGAAAAGTAATTTAAATTCTGCCTAAATTGTAATTTGAAAGGAAAATAAAGCAGCATGTTACACTTAATGGAGTTTGTAAGTTGGAGCTGAAAACAATTTATAAGTGCCATACTTACATACTGTACCACCCATTATTTTATTGTATATGCTTGGAACAGAATAAAAATGTAGCAGCATATTAGAAGACTTAATTTTGCAGTTTAAATTTTACAAACCTTTATTATGTGGTTGCATGTATGAATAAGGATTTTTATAGCTATGCCTGAAGTATTAAGACACGCTATATTGGTATTTTTTTGTGTTCTACAAAATCTGTATGCTTTTCTGTTTCTTTGGAAGTTAAGATTATGGTTGTTTTTCTATTCTATATATATCTTTAAACTAAGAATGTTTTAAGTTTCATTATGGCTGTTCATTTGGATACCTTTGTAGATAAGCCATTCATCCTGTTTTGCTGATAATCCCTGCCCTCCAATTTAGTGGCTTCCCACTATGATTGTAAGACAGTTTACTGTAAGGGTCTCCATGGTCTGGCCCAGGCTCTCTCTCCACAGCTCTCCAATGCCTTCTGTGTCCGTTGCTTTCTGTGGTCCATGTATAGTTCTGCAACATACCCTCCTCCTTCTTGCCTGGGAGCCTTGGGTATGCTTTTCCCCCTCCCTGATACTAGTGATCTTTCAGCTCTTATTTACTCAAACCTTACTTCCTCCAGGAAGACTTCCTTGTCGCTCAGTTCAGATACAGAACCTTGCTGTGTTCACTCCCCATGTGACTTTTCCTTTATACCTCTTATCTAAGTTTAGTTTATGTTTATTAGATTAATTCTGTCTCTCCTGTTAGATGGTCAGCTCCGGGGGCCGGGTCTCCTTTGCACATCAGCACCTGGTACCATGCCTGCCAGGTGATAGGTGTTACTAAAAACTTTTTGTGTGAGTGAGTGAATGAGAAAGAGTAATTTTCAGACTTCGTGCTTCATACTGGAAAGCTAAGTGAAGTTCAGATTTACTTTATGACTGCTGATCCAGAAAAATACATTTAACTCACTCTTATATTTGGAATTTAAAAAGCCATATAATGTAGTCAAAAGAGCCTCTGCATGTGGAATCAGACACCCAGCATTCAAATTTCAGCTCAACCACTTTCTCGTTGTGCAGTCTCAGTCAAATCACTTCGACTTTCTGAGTTTCATTTATTCGTTTTCAATATACACAGCTAATGCCTACCTCAGTGGTTACTTTGAGGATTGTTCTGAGAAAAAGACAAGACTGATTCTCAGTAGATGTTATTTACGTTTGAATATCATAATTATTGCCTTTAACATCTCCTGCATTCATTTCCTGTTTCTGGTATCTCTAAGCTAAAAGTCACATTATCGTTTAGTGACCACAGTGATTTTCAAAGTGTGATCATAGTCCCGTAGCTCCCTCAACTCCTCCACCACCCACCACATGTCAGACAGTAGACTCTATTCTTTGATCTGTGGAGTGAGGGTGGGGGTTGGTGGTTAAGTAGTTCAGTTGACCAAGGACATAGTAAATCAGGGACAGGAGTGGCAGAAGAGGAGTACAGAGAGGACATAGCAGTCTGTGGGTTGTGGAGTGGAATTGTCATGTGGAAAAATTGCGCATGTGAGTGCTCTAGGATTCTGTAAAGTAACATAAGAGCAGGAAGTAGGACCAGGTGTTGTATTAAGGGCTTTAGATGCATTACCTGACATATTTCCCAAAATAACCCAAACCCATAGTTGCTATTGTTATTTTCACTTTACATATGAGGTAACTGAGGAGAGAAGGAGGTTAATACACTTACCCGAGGTTGCCCAACTGCAAGTGGCAGATGTAGGACCTGAACCCACAGTCTGCTCTAGAGTACACACTCATGGTCAGTAGGTTTTATTGCCCAGTTTAACTGAGGAGGCAGTCTTTTGAATAGGTAGAGTCCAAGGAAGAGTTTAGGAGGGTGAGATAGGCTCCCCAGGAGCACCTACCTAGGGGTTTGTCTAGGAAGCTATTATATAGGCTTTAAATAGACTTTTTTATAACAGATAGCTCAGACTTTCTCTTGCCATTGCCTCCCTGTCTTTATTTTCTATGGCAATCTTTTAGGGCCATAGATATAAGTCTATCAAAATTTAAGCAAGGTGAATTGCCAGGAAAGGCCAGCCTGGAAAAATGTTCAGTCTCTCTTTCTTAACTTCTTGAGGCTGAAAATCAAGTATTAATGAATTAATTGAGTGTTTCATATGTGCCAAACACCATAACAGGTGTAGGGAATACAAAGCTGAGTGAGAGCCAGTCCTGGTTTCCAGGGAGCCCCAGTCCTATGGAAGAGATAGATAAGAAGTAAGTTATCACAGTGGAGGGAGAGCTTTGATGGAGGAAGGCTTAGGGTATCTTGAGAATAAAAGCCAAGACTCTTCATCCTGTCCACGGATTCTTGGAATGTTTCTTTGAGCTGTAGAGATGGGGAGGAGAGTATTGTACAAAGTCAGGCATGGAAAGACAGAGGAGCCATAATATGGCTATCGTGCATCGTGTAGGGGAGCATGGCAGAAAATGGGGCTACAAAAGAAATATTTACTGAACACTTTTATGCATCTTATACAGAGCTAAGAGTGTCACAAACTTCTAGGGCTACAGAAAATATAAAGTGTCATTGTCATGGATTGAATTGTGTCCCCAAAAAAATGTGTGTAGCAACTTGGCTAGGTCATGATTCCCAGTATTGTATGATTGTGTTATCTGATGTGATTTCCGTATGTGTTGTAAACTCTACCACTATGATGAGATTATAGGTGATCTCCTCATGTGTTGTAAATTCTATCACTGTGATGAGTTTATACTGATGAGGTTGACAAGATTAGTGTCTTAATGCAATCTCTTTTGAGATATAAAAGAGAGAAGTGAGCAGAGATACATGGGAACCTCATACCACCAAGAAAGCAGTGCTGGGAGCAGAGCGTGACCTGAGGTTCCTGCGCAGAGAAGCTCCCAGACCAAAGGAAGACTGATGACATGGACTTTCCTCCAGAGCCGATGGAGAAAGCGTTCCCCTGGAGCTGATGCCCTGAATTTGGACTTGTAGCCTACTGGACTGTGAGAGAATGGACTTTCTTTGTTGAAACCATCCACTTGTGGTATTTCTGTTGGAGTAGCACTAGATGACTGAGCCAGTCATTTTATTTATTTTTCGCCATACCAAATTAAGAACTTTTATTCCTAAAATCTTGATTTTTCTAAACTTGCTTTTGTTGGTTAAAATGTAGTTTTACTGATTTTAGCTTAAATCATCTCTAAAAGTTGAACTTTTTGTTTAAAGAGTGATACTTCAACAAACATTTAATACCTGCTCCTATAAGGTTGCTATGAGTCATAATCAACTCAATGGCTTCATAAGATAACTTGACAGCAGAAAAAAAAATAAGAAGAATGCTAAACCATAGTTCTGCATTACCTTTTTAAAAAATGCTTGTGATTTGTAATTGGTAAGAGAGACAGTGATTTATTTTAAAATATCGATTCTGCCCTTTATTAGCTATGATCTTGGGCAATTCACTTAACCCTTCCCAGGTGCAGTGTTTCTTATTTCTGGAAAGGTCTGTTGAAGTATTAAGTATGATCATTTATTTGAAGGCAGCTGTCACTCAAAAGGCCAGCATCTGTTATTGTTATAAGTTGCCTGTAAGGGATTTGGGTTAGTCTTCTACAGATGTTTCCTTGCCTGCTTTCCTCCTCTGCGGTTATTTTTGTCTGTTTTTCTTGCTGCTGCTTCTCAGTGCTGCCATCCCCTCTCATTTATCTTTATTTCTCTCTTTTGAGAAAGCAATTGTTCACTGATGTGCAAGACCCTGTCCAGGTTCTGTCAGCTCCTTTCAAAGTGTGATCAGTCTAAAGACAGACACAAATGGGAACAGACTGGCTATGATGCCTGAAATAATTCCATCATCATGTCACCAACTTGGCTTTGCTGGAAAAAAAGCCAAAAAGATATTAAAGCCCAAGGGGTAAAGTATTAAATGGTGCAAAAATATCAACCCTAGAGAGAAAGCAAGTATCTATTACTATGTGGGCAGGATATCAATGACGAGTGTTGTCAGTTTATTTTGACCGCCTTTGGTATCTTTTCTGTATCTTTATTAAAATCATCTTAGCAACCAGTTTTTCAGAACTTAATCTTTGTCACTGGTTTCTTTAGGTGTATGGGATGGATGGTTACTCTTATTTAGCAGCTTTTCTAAAGAACACATAGGTAGTCTCCTTCCCAACTCTTTTTTTGTTTTGCCACGTGGAGATCTAGGTCAAAAACCTGACCTTAAATTTTCAAGGGTTAAGTTTCATTCAGAGGGGCCCTGATGGTACAACCTAAAGGTTGGCAGTTCGAACCCACCCAGCAACTCCACTCCTGTAGGACCTGGCGATCTGTTTTCATAAAGATTACAGCCAAGAAAACCCTACGGGGCAGTTCTACTCTGTCACATAGGGTTGCTATGAGTTGGAATCAATTCAATAGCACCTAACAACAACAACAACAGCCTTTAATCAAGTAAAATTTGAACTATTCAAAAGATACCAACCTCGAAGTATTCAGCGCCCAAATTGCAGAACTATAAAATACATCTGATTTTCAATAACTTCATTTAATCTTTGAAGTAGAAATTTAATCAGATGATGTTCCCTTTCTCAGAATAAAACTTTATTAACAAAAGCTTCAAAACCATAAATGTTCATTAAAGGAAATTACCAGTATTATAATACTTTACATTCCTTTAGCATATGACAGTTTTTAAGTTACTTTCACAAGTGTTCTTTATCTGATCATTTAAAAAATCCCGTGAGATGGCTAAGGCAGGCAAGATTATTTTCATTTATCCCATGACCACACTGCGTGTGGCCTAAGGTAAGTGATTTGCTCAAGATTTCATGGCTAGAAAATAGAGTACAGGTTCTTAATCCCAGGTCTGGCATCTCCCTCCACTACACCACATTGCCTATTTTCTTCAACTGGGAAACGTATTTGTGTGTACTATCTAGTGACTGGTTTCTTTACTTAATTTCTGTTTAAAACATTGTGGAATCTGACATGCCGTGGGATGAAATTGCTGAACAAAAATATTTGTTACTGTTTAAAATTATTTGAACAAATTAATTGTTTAACACGTTATAGCAGATTATAGAATTGGTATGGTTCTTTCCCGCAAAGCTATTTTAAAGAGTCTGATGGGATATTTTTATGTCATTATTTAAAAATTATATATTAAAACAATACTGTGTACTGTGCAATCTTATGCCTGTTACTTAAATTCTCTTAGTCTCTCTCCTCACTTGTAAAATAAAGATGATAATAACGATTAAAAAACAATGCTATGGAATTAAAACTGGTTTATGCTGCATTCTATCTAAGGAGCTCTCTAACTGCAAGACCTAGGGATAGAGAGTCTCAGCTGGGAGGGAACCCATTTTTGGAACATATAGCTGCTGTATGCCGGGCATTAAGCTAAATACTTTACTTTCTTTCATTCAATCTTCTCAAGTACCTAGTGCAAGAAAAGTTATTCTTCTTTTTTTAAAGATGGGAATGTGAAGTTAAGTACCTTACAGAAAGTCAACAGGTACCATGTGGCATCATTGGATTTTGAACCATAGTTCCTTTTTACTTCACCTTGTGCGTTTTCATGAAGATTTTTCTGACTCTAAAGCACATGTCCTTTTTTTTCTGATTGACCCTGTTTCAATGCTCCTAAAAGACGGTGTTTATAATAATGATGAAATATCTCAATTATCCAGAAAACTTGTTCTTATTAGTTTAGTCCTGTAGTCTTTCATTGTTATTTAATTAACTCTTAGGGAAAATAAAAACTTTGCATTAATTAGAATATTGGTTCGCCTAAATAACTCGTTCGTTGAACAATTCAGATAATGAATTTGTAAATTTGTGTTTTTGAAATATTCCCAAGTTCTTATGGAGCATTTATTCTGTTCCTGGAACTCTGCTTGTACTAGGCAGAGGTAGTTTCTGCTCTCATGGAACTGACAGGATAGCTGTAGACACAGGCAATAAATGACTAAAGAAGACTCAGTTGACTTTTTTTATGTATTTATTTTTTAAACTTCCAACACTTGCTTCCCATTTTCACCAAATGGGATAAATGAAGAAATTTGGCTTCTTTATTCACTTCTTCTGTGAGTGCTGGGCACTGGTTGATTGAGGGATTTGCAGAGATCTTGGTCTTTAAAACAAAACAAAAGTCTTCCCTGTATAGCAGCCTGGTAAAAAAACGCAATCATTTCCAAAACAGTGAATTCCTCAACTCATTTTAAATCCTAAACATAATGAAATAATAGCTTAAGTATAACTTAAGGTATGATTCAATGATGGTTGATTGTGTTTGTTAGATTGCTTTGCAAATGTAGTCATTCACTTACTCATTTTAATTCTGGGCAGAAAATTGGAATACATGTTGAATTGAAATCACCCAAGCCAAAAGAAATGAAAAGATGACTTAGGGTTGTTAATAATTGTAGAATCTGATCTTGTGAAATTCTTATTTTAAAAGACAAAATTTGAGTAGTAAAATTTTTATTGGAATTCAGCTAGAAACCTATAAGATACCTGTATGCAAATTATATGAATGACATGTCAGTAATAGGGATAGGACATGAAATTAGATTATATTTAAAAGAAATAGATTATTATACTAAGAAAATTTTTATAGCTCTGTTTTTGGCCTCAGAATCATACAGTAGCATAACTCTTTGCCTAAAGGTAAAATTCTGTCAATGTTTACCTTTATAAGGTATACTAAAAGGAGTGCCACTTTCTGACTTGAGCTGATTTTACCATCCTAGAGGGTACCTTTCAACATGACCTTCAAAAGGCCTTAAAATAAATGAATTTCTGATATATTGACGCTTTTAAGCAGTGGGATGCCTGACCAAAGGAGATTAAACGATCTTGCCTTTATTGTTTTGGGTAGTGTTTTTTTAGTAGACAGAGTTTTGCTTAGGTAGTTTAGGCACGTAGTTACCAAAATCTGGCTGTATAACATAATTATCTCAGGAACTAAAAAAAAATTAGATTCCTGGACCTAACTCTAGATCTTCTAGGTATAAATTCTACTTGTTTGTGTGTTTTGTTAACAAATCCCACACAACTGATTCTAAAGTAGTCAGCTGGGAAGCCCGTGACCTAGATCTGCAACTCTATCAGTTTGGCCTTGCCCCACTGGTGAATTTCAAATGAGCTTATAGATATAGCAAGTTTTGATCCACTTGGCCCTGTGGGATCTAGGGTGGCCAGAGCCCCTATGCCAGTTGCTTTTGCAAGTTTTCCCCAGTGTGCCATATATATGCTACCATTTTTCTGCATGAGCCATGATCTGAAAAGGGTTGAGAAGCACTGGCCTAAATAGTCTTACAACAACTCTACATTTATTCAAATAGCTCCATTAACTTTGATTGTCTTTTATATGGCTTTTGTTTAAACAAATTCTGGCATTATTTCTTAATATGTACCATTGACTTGATAAAATATTTTAAAACATGGTATTTATATATTAGAGTAGGAATAGGAAGGGATAATAAAAGAAGTTCTTTATAGTAAAATATTTTAAAACCATTGAATTATTTTAAAATTTAGTTTTAGATAGGTAGCTAGAGTTTTTAGGCATTTAGTTGTTAATCTCCACGAGGAATGTTCCCATGGACCAAGTTAAAGGATAATACCTAATCAAGATGATCACATGTATATATTTTACATATGTTGCCTTGTCTGCATTCTGGCAGTATTCTAGCACTAGATTTGATTATCAGTGCTCCAAAGAGCATTTTTTCTATAGAATTATTCTCTTCCTTCTTACCCATCTAACATTGTTTGGATTTTTGAACATCATTGTATCAGTTACGGTTCGTAAATGTAAGCAGTATCAGCATCATTCAGAGGATGTTGGGTAGCTTAGAGAATCACTTGGGCTGGGGAGTAGTTGGATAGTTGTGGCAATCTAGCCCAAACCAGTGCCAGAAACCTTCCTCAGAACTCGTCCAATGAGAATACCTTACTGCTTCCAAAAGAACCCTTTCTGCCAAAATGTGATTGTTCAATTCCTGAGAATTCATGAAATTCTAAAGAAACTACATAAATTCCAAAATCTGCTCTTTGAAAACAGTGTTTACAGTCAGGAACAGAGGATAAGGACTGGAGCCCTGGTGGCACAATGGTTAAGAGCTGGGCTGCTAACTGAAAGGTCAGCAGTTCGAAACCACCGGCTGCTCCTTGGAAACCCTATGGGGCAGTTCTGCTCTGTCCTATAGGGTCGCTATGAGTTGGAATCAACTCAGTGGCAGTGGTTTGGCTTGGTTTTAATGTTTGTTGTTTTTTTCTAGGAAAAAATAAATATTATATGAAAAGTATCAAACATTGTAGGTAATTATATTTTTTATAGAAATGAAGATTCAAGTCTCTAATTTTTGAATTCTGAATTTTTTCTTCCAAATACCTATCTAGCATTCAGGCATAGTGCCTAGCACATGCTAAACATAGATGTTCCACCTAATAAAGTCATGCATGAGTTGTGAAAATAGTGATTTTTAAAATTTTTATAAAATGACTTAAGTTTGAAACTAATTTTACAATTGTATCATATAGAGGCAGTATTTATTAGTTTTTATCTGCTTAGCAGTAGGCTCATAATGAAGCATAAGACTGATCTGTGCCTTTCCAAAGCTTAAAATCAAGTCAGGAAAACAGTTAATATATGATTGTTTAAATATTAAAGAGAAGGAGGAGGAAAAATAGAAGCCTTTGAGCCTGGGTGGCACCTCATGCCCCCATCTTTATTGGGCTGTGAAACCCAGAGAAACAAACTCTGAATGAGTGCAGAACTCTGAGGGGGCAGTGAAATCTTTCCCTTTGGTGGTTAACAATACAGTAATGTCTTTTTTTATCAAATTGGTTAATTTTAAAATATATAATTCTGTTGAAAGCCAGGAATTTTTTTACAAGACATTTAAGGGCCTTTCTGACCCTACAAGTTTGTGGTAAACTTCAACAGACCTCAGTTTGGAACCAAACCAAGTCGCCAGAGTCTTTTCCAAATCTTTCCATCTTTTACGGGGTCTCTCCCGTTACCCTTATTATTTAGATCCTCCTAGAAGACAAATCCTGTCACTCACCATCCTCTCTGAGACTGAAAGCAGCGTTAGCTTTTGGAAGTCAGCTATCCTGCCTGCTCTGCCCCACTATTCATGCTGCAGTGCCCTAGATAAATGCTGTCACAAATCAGCGCTTGGGCTGCTGTGCCTCCAGCAGCACTGCTGCTTAGCTCAGCTCTGGGAGCAAGTTCACTCTTCACATTCCGTTCCTCTTCCAGAGTACTTGGCATTTCTTGGGGGTGAATAATAATAATAATGCATTATGTTTTATTGGCCTCCTCTTTTTTGTTGAGGTACTCTGGGATACTTTGTACATTATCTGCTTTAATCTTTTGAAGAATCCTTCAAAAGTACTATTTTTGTCCATTTTAAAACCAAACCCATTGCTGTTGAGCCGATTCTGACTCATAGCAACCCTATAGGACAGAGTAGAGTTGCCCCATAGGGTTTCCAAGGGGCAGCTGGTGGATTTGAACTGCCGACCTTTTGGTTATCAGCAGAGCTGTTGACCACTGTGCCACCAGGGCTCCAATTTTGCTAAAATAAAATCTGCTGAAGATCACGGAGATCCAATGGTAGAAGTGGCATTGGAGCCCAGGTCTGTGGGGCTCCATAGCTTATTCCTATATCATGCTCTTGTCAAATCTCAGCTGGAATTCTACTTCCTCCTGTACTTTTCTCTGATGGTTGTTGGAATAAGTACATATCTGCAGGGCCTTTGGCAAACATAGCCTGATAGTATCCTAAGCAGGAATGTGGAGGAAGGTTTGTTTCCATAGTGTAAGTATCAGTCACTAAAGGGACCAGGTGAACTTGGCAAATATCATGTTATATTCCTTTTTCTTACCCTCAGCTACAGTTTACTTTAATTATTGGAAGCTACAGTTTTCTTTTTTTCCTCTAGAAAATATAATTAAACACCTGAATGCTGTGGGTGCCACTGCTGATTACCGTGATTCGATGCCAGGGTGGAGCTTTTGTTAAGCATTATTGCATGACTGGATAATGACCAGGAACTAAAATCAGCCCAACTCTAACACATTTCTACTAAGTATAACCATAATGAGCTTTGTTGTAGGGGAAGAACATCAGAAAGTTGAGTAAAGCAAAAAGAAACTTTTATTTGACATATATTCGAAAAGGGCGAAAGTGGGAAATGGACACCCATGCTGCCAGAGCCATGTCTGCCTGAGTCTAAAGAATATTACAGAATAGGCAGGAATGGGAAAACAGACAAGCATGCTGCTAAAGCCATGTTGGCCCGAGTCCAAAGAACCGTTACAGAACGGGCAAGAATGGGAAACAGGACAAGCATGCTGCCACAGCCATGCCTGCCAAGTCCAAAGACCACTGCAGAATCATCAGTATATATTAACATTACAAATGGGCAAAACCATTGAAAGCTTAGCCTTTTCAGATTGGCTAGAAACTGTGATCCTACATTTTGAATTGTCTTTCTTAACAATTATTGGTACAGGTTTCAGTAAGGACAGTCAGCAGGGTCTTCATTGGTCCAACAAATTTTTATTCGCTAAATGTTAATAGAAAAAGTGTAGAAAGTCTTTTGTGTTCTGTTTGATTGGCTTATGTGAAAGTTTCCCTAAAAGATATTTCCAAGATTATCTTAGCTATTGTCTTTAAACCTCAGGGCCCAGTTGATGTGTCCTTGTGAGCCCAGGGTCACATTCTCTATGCTCAAGGAGAGAGAATAATAACTCCAGTATTATTTCTGAATCTGAAGATTTCAAAGGGCAGCTCGAGAAGACAAAGTAAAGTATTATAAAGACATGTGCAAAGACCTGGAGTTAGAAAACCCAAAGGGAAGAACACGCTTGTCATTTCTCAAGCTGAAAGAACTGAAGAAAAAATTCAAGCCTCAGTTGTAATATTGAACGATTCTATGGGGAAAATATTAACCGATGTAGGAAACATCAAAAACAGATGGAAGAAATACACAGAGTCACTATACTAAAAAGAATTGGTCAATGTTCAGTCGTTTCAGGAGGTGGCATATGATCAGGAACCTATGGTACTGAAGCAAGAAGTTCAAGCTGCACTGAAGGCATTATCGAAAAACAAGGCTCCAGGAATTGACAGAATATCAATTGAGATGTTTCAACAAACAGACGCAGCGCTGAAAGTGCTCACTCATCTATGCCAAGAAATTTGGAAGACAGCTACCTGGCCAACCAACTGGAAGAGATCCATATTTATGCCTATTCCAAAAAAAGGAGATCCAAAATAATGCGGAAATTATCAAACAATATTGTTAATATCACATGCAAGTAAAATTTTGCTGAAGCTCATTCAAAAGTGGTTGCAGCAGTACATGGACAGAGAACTGCCAGAAATTCAAGCCAGATTCAAAAGAGGTAGTGGAACAAGGAATGTCACTGTGAGATGGATCTTCGCTAAAAGCAGATTACCAGAAAGACGTTTACCTGTGTTTTATTGACTATACAAAGGTATTCAACTTTGTGGATCATAACAAATTATAGATAACATTGCAAAGAATGAGAATTCCAGAACACTCAATTGAGCTTATGAGGAATCTGTACATAGATCAAGAGGCAGTTGTTTGAACAGAACAAGGGGATACTGTGTGGTTTAAAGTAAGGAAAGGTATGCATCAGGGTTGCATCCTTTCACCATACTTATTCAGTCTGTATGCTGAGCAAATAATCTAAGAAGTTGGACTATATGAAGAAGAATAGGGCATCAGGATTGGAGGAAGACTCATTAACAACCTGCAAAACAAAAATGACACAGCCTTACTTGCTGAAAATGAGGAGGACTTGAAGCACTTACTGATGAAGATCAAAGACCACAGCCTTCAGTATGGATTACATCTCAACATAAAGAAAACAAAAATCCTCACAACTGGACCAGTAAGCAACATCTCTGATAAATGGAGAAAAGATTGAAGTTGCCAAGGATTTCATTTTACTTGGATCCACAATCAACACCCTTGGAAGCAGCAGTCAAGAACTCAAACGATGGATTGCACTGGGTAAATCTGCTGCAAAAGACGTCTTTGAAGTGTTAAAAAGTAAAGATGTCACCTTGAAGACTAAGGTGCTCCTGACCCAAGCTGTGGTGTTTTCAATCACCTCATATGCATGCCAAATCTGGAAGATAAATAAGGAAAACTGAAGAAGAATTGATGCTTTTGAGTTATGGTGTTGGTGAAGAATATTGAATATACCGTCGACTGCCAAAAGAACGAAGAAATCTGTCTTGGAAGAGGTACAGCCAAGAATATTCCTTAGAAGAAAGGATGGCAAGACTGCATCTCACATACATTGGACCTGTTATCAGGAGGCACCAGTCCCTGGAGAAGGACATCATGCTTGGTAAAGTAGAGGGTCAGCGAAAAAGAGGAAGACCCTCCATGAGATGGGCTGACCCAGTGGCTGCAACAATGGGCTGAAGCAGAACAACGATTGTGAGGATGGCGCAGGACCGGGCAGTATTTCATTCTGTTGTACATAGGGTCACTATGAGTTGGAACCTACTCAACGGAACCTAACAACAACACCATCCAAGTCATGAAATAGAACATTACTAGCATTTTGTGCTCCCTCCAATTTACTGCTTCTTCCCTATTCCCCAAAGGTCACAACTATCTTGACTTTTCAAACCATAGATTGATTTTACTTGTTTTTGAACTTAATAAAAATGGAGTCAAGCCTTTTCTGTCTTGATTTCTTTCGCTCGACCATGTTTCTTAATGTTCACCCATTTTATTGTCTGTGGCAGTAGTTTATTTTCATTGTTGCATAATGTTCCATCGTATGAAGAGGCTACAATTTATTTTTCCATTCTATTATTAATGAACATCTTGAAGATTGTATTTTCTGATACAGAATATGCAAAGTGGTCACTTGGTGTCTAACAGTAAAAGTTTAATATTATTAATACACTGATTTGTGCTTAAAATTTGCTCATTGACTATTCATTGGTTGCTGCAGTGAATTACTTATATGGCCATGCTAGCCATAGTCTTTGTAACTCCCACACAGTGATTGGATGGGACTATGCAAATAAGGTGCTTGTGACCCACCAAGGGGATTGGACAGCTTTCTGCTAATGCAAATAAGGAGTATGGAACCTGTGATTGTTAAGGTTATGTGTCATGGGCCATGATTTTCAGTGGTTTGGCAGTTATGTAATGATACAGTGTTCCTCCATTTTGTGACCTGATGTAATTATCCTTCATTTTGTGCTGTAAATCCTGGCCTCTAGGCCTGTGATTATGGTCCCATTGGGAATAAGTTATCTGTTATGTTAATGAGGCAGGATTAGAGTGGGATCTATCTTGAGTCATTGCCTTTATTGCAGTCACCACCCTTACCCTAGTCACCACCTTTACCACCCTTATTCAAGTCAAGCCCTTACTTGAGTTATACCTTTTCTCTTATAAGAGATAAAAGGAGAAAAAAAACTGCAGAGAACCAGCAGCAGCGGAACTAGGAGACCAGCAAGAGACAGTATGATGGGCTTCCTGGCTCTTGGAGCAAGGCAGCTACAGTGGGTGTGAGGACCCAGGGAGGAAGAGAGTTGAGTGCCTTCAGGCCAAGGCTTACTGGCAGAGTGGGTTGCCCCCAGGCACTTATTGACAGAGCTAAAGAAATTTGTAACACTTGCCTGAGCAGGGCAGAGGCCCTGCTGGGGAGAGAGGCTTGCCTGTGGGCATGTCTGAGAAGAGGCTGTTCTGATCCAGGAACTGTGTATCCAGAGTTGTTTTTGATCCTGAATTATAACCTGCTACTTTCCTAATAAACCCCATAATCATGAGTATTGTCTGTGAGTTTTGTATGGCCATTGCACTGAATTATCGAACCCAGCATAGAAGTAGAGAGTGCCATGGGAAGGACAGCTGGAGACAGAATAGCTAAAAAGATTGAAGAGCAGAGGTGTGTATGTCTGACCTCTGCCTCCTAGGAATTAGCCTTAGGCTGTTGATGTTGATGAGAAGCTGCTTCCCCCTCCTCCCCCACTTTTACACATTGTTTTGAATTTTGATTCCTTTAATGGGAAAATTATAGATTTTCACTGTTAGATGAGACTTTTCTTTTCATTATATGATTATTTCCAGGACACTTAATTATGCTTTTGCAGAGCCTGTATATAGACCAAGAGGCAGTTGTTCAAACAGCATGGGAATAATATGTGGTTTAAAATCAGGAAAGGTGTGCATCAGGGTTGTATCCCTTTACCATACTTATTCAGTTGTATGCTGAGGAAATAATCCAAGATGCTGGACTATATTAAGAGGAACGTGGCATCAGGATTGGAGGAAGACTCATTAACAGCCTCCGTTATGCAGATGATACAGTCTTGCTTGCTGAAAGTGAAGAGGACTTGAAGCACTTACAGCCTTCGGTATGGATTACACCTCAACATAAAGAAAACAAAAATCCTCACAACTGGACCAATAAGCAGCATATGATAAATGCAGAGAAAATATTGAAGTTGTCAAGGATTACATTTTACTTGGATTCACTGTCAACTCCCATGGAAGCAGCAGTCAAGAAATCAAACGACTTATTGCACTGGGCAATTCTGTTGCAAAAGACCTCTTTAAGGTCTTAAAAAGCAAAGATGTCACTTTGAAGACTAAGGTGTGCCTGACCCAAGCCATGGTATTTTCAATAGCCTCATATGTGTGTGAAAACTGGACAGTGAATAAGGAAGACTGAATTAAAATTGAGGCCTTTGAATTATGGGGTTGGTGAAGAATATTGACTATACCATGGACTGCCAGAAGAACAAACAGATCTGTTTTGGAAGAAGTACAGCCTGAATGTTCCTTAGAAGTGAGGATGGCAAGACTTCATCTTATGTACTTTGTTTATGTTATCATCAGGGACCAGTCCCTGGAGAAGGACATCATGCTTGGTAAAGTAGAGGGTTAGCGATAAAGAGGATGACCCTCAGCAAGGTGAATTGTCACAGTGGCTGCAACAGTTGGCTCTAACATAGCAACAGTTGTGATAATAGTGCAGGACAGGACAATGTTTTGTTCTGTTGTCATAGGGTTGCTATGAGTTGGAACCTATTTGATGGGGCCTAACAACAACATATGATCACTTAAGGAAATAATCTTAATAATTCTTGTTCTATTTGGCTGTCTGACTTTTGCTACTCTAAATTTGTGGTTGATTTTCTTTGCTATTCTTATATCAAGTATGGATTAAATGTTTGTGGAATTATTTAACCTTGTATTTTTCTCCTGAGTTCTGTATATAATCCTTTTTGTTTAATTCTAGCCTTGACTTTTACCTAAGATCATGGACTCCAGAGCCAAACTCTGGGTTCAAATCCCAGCTTAACCATTCACTAGCTGTGTTACTTTGTGTACATTACTTATTCTCTCTGTGCCTTAGTTTCCTTGTCTGTAAAACTGTAGATAATAATATCTACCACAGAGAGTTTTCATAAGGATTAAATGAGTTAAAATACAGTTAAGCATTTAAAACAATCTACCATGTAAGTGCTATATAAGTGTTATCTTTTGCAAAAACCAGGGAAAGTCTCAATGCTATGACCTGACATAATAGCCACACAAATGGACTCAGACATACCAACAATCATAGATATGGCCCCGGACTGGTCCGTACCAGTTCTGCTATCCATAAAGTCCCTATGAGTCAATGCTTACTCTATGGCAACTAACATCAACAACAATATTAGTGATATTATGCTTAACTTTAATTCTCATGTTGTTTTTCAGTTGCTAATTTTCATGTATAGGGTCATATGATACCAAGTCTATTTACTCACAAAAATATCTACTATATTTAAGGGAAAAGTTGGTATGTTTGATAAGTCGAATATATTTCTTTATGCTTTCATTGTTGTCTCTATTTGACCTGGACATTCACTTGAGACTTGCTCCTAATTGCTTGAGTTCATATGCTGTTTCTTCTGGTCACTTATTGTTTTCTTTTATACATTTTTACTTCTCAGGTCTTCATATTCTAACTCTTGGAGAATTAAGTTGGTTACAGCATAAGGAAAATTAGGTTAAGAGATGTGTCTCATAACCTGATTTTTTTTTAAATGGGATCATTGTATTTATTGTGTATAAAAATATTTTAAAATATATTTTCTGTATTTTCTTTTTCTTTTTTATTTGGAAAGAGGCCAGGTAACTTAATGCTTCTGAAATTGTATTGGGCTGTTATTCTGCTGTGTTGAACATTTCTGTTGAAACACTGGGCAGTGACTTAAATTAAGTTTCTTTCTTGGGAGAAAGGCTCTGTTACTTAGCAACACCTAATATCCTGTGATGATAGGAAAATACCCTGAGACCATATGGGAAAAATCTTACTGGCTTTTTTAGAGACAAGAAGGCATTGATGCTTTGATGCAGAATTATGAGCAACTTGGGATTCCTTTTTTCAGATAACATTGTCATGGGGCTAGAAAATCCATGTTTAAAACAAGCATGACTGGTCAGCTGAGTCAAAAAATTGTTCTCTCAGATTATTCCAGCTTGATGTTCACTCAGGAATACTTGAGTAAAGCCTGGTGCCAGAAAATGTGGGTTACTTATCTCCTAATCACTAATCTTTATTCAGAAATGGAAGGACATCTTGTTTGCTTGGGATAGGAACTACTGTTACTTGACTAACACATTGCAAGACCAATGTAAGTCAATGTAAAGATTGGTTGTTTATTACAAGTATTTCCAGGAATGAGTAAAATTAGCAAGATCCTGAATCATCATGATGCTTTTAATATATCGTTGCTAGATGATAGTATTTATATAATTTATTGGTGTGTGTGTGTGTATACATACAGGAAACTGTATGGGTTTCTTTTTTTTTTTGAGAATCTCATTGACTTCAAATAAAACAATACTGCCTAACCCACCTCCTTAAAGTAACAGATTTTTAGTGAAATTAAAATGAGTATGTTTTAAGAAAACCTTTCCCGTTATACATTTTCTTCCCATTTATCCTCTTCCCTACCCCCTTATTTGCTATGGAAATGGTTCCCAGCAGCCCTTAGAGCAAATGCTAGGCAGTGTAGGGTTTCCACGTGTCTGAGGCTGCAGAACAGTTTGTGCTGACTCAGCCCTACGCAAGAGGAGCTCTAAAAAATTTTTTTTTAATTTTATTTCAACAGTCTCTACATGTACAGTTTAGTGACATTGACCACATTGTTGGAGTTGTATAATCATTCTCACCCTCCTTTTCTCAGTTGTTCCTCCCCCATTAACGTAAACTCACAGCCCCCTAAGATTCTTATCTAATCTTTGAGTTCTTGTTATCAGTTTGACCCCATATAGACAGTACTTCCCCCACTAGTCTGTCAATTTGTACTGTGGTGGCTTGCATGTTGCTGTGATCCTAGAAGCTATGCTACTGGTATGCAAATGATGCTCTAGGCAGACATTTTTTACTAGTTAAGCTAAACTATTGTTTAGTTTTAAGAAGACATTAGGGGATATTTTTGGTTTAAGGTTTAAAGATTATCTCAGGGCAGTAGTTTCAGGGGGTTACCCAACCTTCATTGCTCCTGGGGAGATGTGAAATTTTCAATTCAAGCTCAAAAAAGAAAAAGCATAAGTTGTCTTGTTTTTTCAAAGATGAGAATTCAAGTCTTTTTTTTTCCTCCCACACAGTAGCTTTGTTTTCCTTCTCACCTTTTGAAATTCTAGTTCACCTCTTAGTATAACTACTAAATTGCAGCAATTGGTAATGAAAATTACAGGAAGAGAGAAAAGAAGTATGTGTGGAGGGAGGGGGTAGAGAGGAAGGCAAGGAGGGGGGAAGTAAAGGAAGAAAGAAATTGATTGAGATTGAGATCCTAAAGTAATGTTATGTAATCAAAACAAGTCTCTTAATTTTGAGGCTTGATTGTGGAGACACAGCTAGTATCCATATTGGATCAACCTTATGAAAGGCACATTTAAGTGTGACACTCAAGTGGTTGCCTGAATGTAAAAATCTCCCAGTTTAATTGTTCCAGTGATTCTAAGTTATAAATATCTGAAATTTTTTTTTTTATGGTAACTGTAGAACACATGAACCTTAAATTAACTTCAAGGTTTGTCCTCTGATCCCAATCCCTTCCTCCATAAAGTTTCTCTCTCCATATTGTTAGCCATAATTGGACTAGGTTTGCTTTTGTAAAATCTTTCTCTTCCCTCCTAAATGGAAAAATCAAATTCCACTTTTCTGACACCAACTGAGTGGAAAAATCAAATTCCCACTTCTCACCAAACTGTGATGATCAATTTAATTCTGTTCCACTTCTGTTCTGACACCCGCTGCACCTGTGGCACTCCTTCTTCTGACCTTAACCACTCAGAGCTAGGTGAGACCTGCCTAGTTATAGGGCACAGACCTCCAGATTGCCAGGTCAATGCGAGATCTCAGACGCCATCCACAAGCCTGGAAGTCCCCAGGGCTCCCCTCACTTCTGACCTGCTGGCTACAAATTTTGGGTTTTCCCACTACGCCTGCAGAATGCCAGCCACAGCTCAGGGGTCCTCAACCCCTTCACTTTTTACCTACTGGCTCCTACTACTCCCCCGAGTTTGATAATTCCTTCGAATGATTTATGGAACTCATGGGAAGTGTATATTTACTATTACAGCAAAAACGATACAAATAAAGAGAGGCACTAAGCGAAGTCTGGGAGGGTTCTCAATATGGAGTGTCCGTGTCCCCCCCCCCCAAAAAAAAATGCTACCCTCCCACGTGCATCCACGGCTTCTACCAACCACCAAGCTCATGGAGCTGCCGTGTCCAGAGCTTTTATTGGGCATCTCATTATGTAATGCAAACTCTAACCCCTCTCCCCTGAGGTTGATTGATATCACAAGGCAATCCAGGAGGTTGAATTCATGCATTGGGTCTTTCTGGCCTGGCCATACCCCTCCCAAGAGTCACCTCACAAGCACAAGCTGCTAGCTTAGGTGTGCTCTGGAGCCCTCATCAAATATACTTAAGATTGCTGGGTAAATTCCAAGCCTTTAGAGGTTATCCCTCAGGAACCAAGGTCAAAGACCAAATTCTTTGTGTAATGTTAATGGAAACCCCAACCCCTTTCCACAACAAAACTTTTCTCCATCATCTCTCACTACCACCATCCTGGTCCGAGCCATCGTAATCTCGCACTTGGACTCTTGCAGCATCCTACAATATATACAGAAGTAAGAGTGATTGTCTTAGTCATCTAGTGCTCCTATAACAGAAATACCACAAGTGAATGGCTTCAACAAAGAGAAATTTATTTTCTCACAGTCTAGTAGCCTTGAAGTCCAAATTCAGGATGTCAGCTCCAGGGGAAGGCTTTCTCTCTCTGTTGGCTCTGGAGGAAGGTCCTTCTCATCAATCTTCCCCTGGACTAGGAGCTTCTCTGCTCAGGAAGTCGGGGTCCAAAGGACACGCTCTGCTCCTGACACTGCTTTCTTGGCGACATGAGGTCCCCACTCTGCTTGCTTCGCTTTCATCTCTTGGAAGATAAAAGGTGGTGCAGGCCACCCCCCAGGAAAAGTCCTTTTACATTGGATCAGAGATTTAACCTTCCTAAGGGTGTTACAATCCCACCCTAATCCTCTTTCACATAATCCAATCTTACCTTGTTAACCACAGGCAGAGATTAGGATTTACAACATACATGAAAATTACGATCACAGAATGGAGGACAACTACACAGTACTGGGAATTATGGCCTAGCCAAATTGATACACATATTTTTGGGGGACACAATTCAATTCATGGCAGTGATCATTTAAAATTATAAATCACATTATGTTACTTTCTACTTAAAATCCTTCATTGATTTCTTGTAGCACTTTGAAAAAACTTCAGAATTTTTACTGTGGTCTTCAAGGCCTTGCTCAGGATCCTGCTTTTGTTTTTAACCCATTCCAAGCCAGCTTCCATTTTACTCCAGCCACTAGGACCTTATTTCCTTTCCTGGAACAAGCCAAATTCTTTACAACCATAAAGATACTATACATATCTCTGTCAGAGATAACAGCTCTTCACCTGGCTTCTTCTCATCCTTCATGTCTGGGCTTAAATATCTTTCCGGATCTCTTTCAGCACCTGAATCCTATTTGTTTGTTTCATCTCCTATGCAAGAGGGATTGTTTGAAGCATGGAGGAGACAATGGTTAAGATGATAGCTCCTTGCTATAATGGAGCTTATCTCTCAGAAGTCCATTTTATTATAATTGTTTTGCTTATTTCTAGTCTGATTCTTCCACTAAATTAGAAACTCCATGAGGGCAGTGACTTTTTTGCTTAACACTGACCACTTAGTAATCTACACATGGTTAGATAAATATTAGGTACTTAATAAATATTGGCTAAACGAAGAATGCCTGTATTTCCTTTCTTGTTTACCTTAAACTTTTCATATCTATCCATAACTTACAAAAAAAAGAAAAAAAAAAACCTGTTGCCATTGAGTTGATTCTAACTCAACAGCAATCCTATAGAGTAGAACTGCCTCATAGAGTTTCCAAGGAGCAGCTGTTGGATTTGAACTACCAACCTTTTGGTTGGCAGCTGAGCTTTCAACCACTGTGCCACCAGGACTCCATCTACAACTTAGGAACTTGTGATTCTAATTGTCTGCAGAAAAGTCTTATTCAATATCTTCCATCCAAATAAACGTATTTAAGACTCTAATATACTACAAGGTCCATAAGCATTCTCTGATTCAAAAAAAAATTACATTTTGTTAATGTAGCTCTATATTGTGCCTATCAATTTTAACCAAAATACAGTACTTCCATAAATGTTAACCAGAATGCTTGATAAACAATCCAAACTCCATCTCTTACCTATGTGAATATAACAGAGTTTATTGTTATTGTTGTTGTGTGCCATCAATTGATTCCGGCTAACAGCAACCCGATATGACAGAGTAGAACTGCCCAGTTTACTGTGTAGAGATTGGTGAACATTTTAAGTATAGACCCAAAGTAATTACATATTGCTATTATTAATTGGGATCGGTGTATCATTCCTTTGTCAAGTTAAAGTCCGTTCGTGAAAACTTATTTAATTGATGACTTCTATAATTTTGAGTCTCTAAAGAGCCTATGCTTCTTTTACGTCTAAGGACCTAAGGCACCCAACATGGAGGCAGATTTCTCTTCTGTAGAAGAGAGGTCTTTTTAACAGTAAAAAGACTCAACAATAGAATAGGCTGCCTTGAATTTTGTATTTCTGTGAACTTTATGGTTGCCTGTCATGATTACTGTAGAAAAAAATTATTGCACTGCAGGGGAGATTATTCTGTTCTTTACAGACTTGGCTACTCATGAGAATTGCCTGAGCACCTTGCTACAGAGAGAGATTGCTAACTTTACCCCAGACTCATTGGCTTGGTATCTCAGGTGGTGAGGCCCAGACATGATTGTTTTTCATAAATTCCAAGATTTGATTCCCGGCCAATGCACCTCAAGCACAATTATCACTCATCTGTCAGGAGAGGCTAATGTGTTGTTCTGATGCTGAGCAAGTTTCACAGGAGCTTCCAGACTAAGACTAGTAAGAAAGTGTTGGCAATCTACTTCTGAAAAATCAGTTAATGAAAACCCCATGTATGAGTCCCAACCATCTGATCCCCTTGTGTATGGGGTTGCCATGAGTCGGAAGCCAACTCTGTGGTAGCCTACAACAACAACAAGGGTGATTTTTAGGTAACCACCCTAACAGTAAGTGTAAGCCTGGAAAATAACACAAGGAGCATAGGTCTGGGAACCATTATTTCAGCTCCCTTAAGGGAAGCTCTTATTTTTAAGATTCTACCAGTGTAAGAGGTACCTGTGATGTGATGGATAGAGCACATCACTTGGATTCAGCAGACTTGACCCTGATACTGACCTAGTCACATCACCTCTCTGAGTATCAGTCAGCTCCTCTGTAAGTGGAAGTATTTACAAAGATGTGGTGAGGATCCAATGACATAGTTAGGATGTATTATAATAATATCATAATATCATGTTAGGATGTATTATAATAATATGAGGATCCTAAAGATAGCTTTTTAAACTGAAGGAGAAATTTAGTCCTTTATCTTTTTTTTCTATAAAATGATGTTGGAAAACTTTAACATGATTTGGTAAAGAAAGAATTGAACTACACACGAGAAGACTTTAGTTTTAGCGATAAATTGGTATCATAACCTTATGCAAAATCTTCAATTCTTGTGTGTCTGTTTTTGTTATGTATAAAACGGAGTCCGTGGGTGGGGGCAGAATGGTAAGAGAAGTTAACTTTACATGGTTTCTTAGTTTTTGCCTGAGTTAAAAGTCTCTGGTTCCATGATATGGTGAAAACATAGTAATTAATATATGTGAAAAGAGTTAAATTATGTCATTTTTTAAATCCTTTCTAGCTATGAGTCTAAAGAAGAACTGTAGAATAACCAAATTTTGAGCCTGAAAATGTTGACAATAAAAATTCAACTGAAGATTAAAGAGCATATATATTACAGAATATTTGACACTTTTACTGTCTTACTACACTTCCTGTTTTATGAAGCACAGAAAAAAATGATAAACTATAAACCTTTTTCCTTTTCAAGTTTCTTAGGTTTAATAGAGTGGATTTTAAAAGATAATGTACCCATAGTAATTTGTTTTTCTAGTCGTAATGGATTTTGTCACTTTTGAATACAAATCTAAGGAAAAAAACATTCTTTTCAACTTCTTTTAACTAAAGAGATTCATCGTATTTGAGAAAAAGGAGTATATGTCTAATACTTTTAGGGCTCATGGTTTATGTAGCATCGTTTAGCAGCAGTGGGAAGCATGGCATAGCTATTGAAGATAGCCTTAGAAAGCATACATTTACTTCAACAGGTTTGGATTGACCACATAAACAGTGGTCAGTGCTAGGCACTGTTTTGGGTACAGAAGATAACAGCAGTGCTACAAGGGGCCTCACAGGGTTTATGTTCTTATAGAGAGAAGTAGAAAAAAATAAGAAATCTAAAAAGATACTCCAGACGGTGTTGTGAAGACAGACAAACAACACTGGGTTTGCATCATTGCTACCTCAGTTAGTAGCTGGGTGATCTTGGCAAGCTATTTAGCATCTCAGAGTCTGATTTCCCATATCTGGAAAGCAGAGTCACAATTCTTACTTGACAGAGTGGTTTGTAGCATGAAAAGGGAAAATTTATTTAAAGATTTTAGCAAGTTCCTGCAACTTAGTTGTTGTTAGTTGTTGTGGAGTCTGCTGCAACTTATGGCAACCTTATGAATAACAGAATGAAACATTGTCCAATCTGGTGCCATCTTCATGGTAGTTGGTATTTTTGAGTCCATTGTTGCAGCTATTGTGTAGCGTCTTCCAATTTAGAGGGCTCATCTTCCAGCACAATATTGAACAATATTCCTTTGTGATCCATAGGGTTGTCATTGGCTAATTTTCAGAAGTCTATTGCTAGGCCTTTCTTCTTAGTCTGGAAACTCCACTAAAACCTGTCCACCATGGTTGACCCTGTTGGTATTTGAAATATTGGTGGCATAACTTCTAGCATCACAGCAACACACAAGCCACCACAGTATGACAAACTGACAGATAGGTGGTGGAGCAACTTAGTAGATTCCCAGTAAATTATTACTAAAACTTAACGACCACTTATGTATGCACAACTCTTTTATTGTCTGAAGTTTTTTTTTTTTTTTTACTGAGCTTTTTTCTGTTTAGTCTACCCTCTTTCTTCCATAAATAAAAGGAAAAAAAAAAAACCAACAAAAAGAAATCAAGGAAAGCTGAACAACTCATTTGTTAATGTTTTGGAAAATAAAATTGGAAGAAGCTGGGTGGAGGGTTATTGGAAACATCAACTAAAATGAATCTTTGGACTAGAGGAACCCCCTAAGAAAACCTTTTAACATGGAACTGAAGCTACTCCTGGAGGTCATCTTTCAGCCAAATAATAGATTGGCCTATAAAATAAACAGTTACACCCATGAGGAATGTGCTCCATAGAACAATCAACTATACGTGACCAACATTTTCTCAAAAGCAAAACTGAGGAGGGAAGAAGGGGCAGGGATACTGGATGGATGAAAATGAGACAGGCAGAGTGGAAATGGTGAGAGTGCTGGCACATTGCGGGATAGTAACCAATGTCATGGAACAATTCATGTATGAATTGTTGAATGAGAATCTAATTTGCTATGTAAACTTTCACCTAAAACACTAAAATATTTAAAAAAAATGAATCTTTGTTATTATGCAGTAAAAGGTATATTTGGCCAAGAGATCGAGAATTGGCCAGAATATTTTTAATATTCAGAGTAATTTGCAGATATTAGCTGGCTTTCCTCACAACTCAATAAAATAGACTGGTGACTTTAGCTGCTGGTATTTTTCTCATAGGCCTTATTGCTCTGAATTATAATCAGTCATATATATGCTTACCTCCAGTGATAGATTTTGAGGTCCTTGAAAGCAGATTCCATAGTGTATTCTTTTTGTATCCTGAGTATGACATGAGTTTGGGTTCAATAAATGTTTGTTCATTGAATAAATGGGATTATAGTATTGTCATAACAAAACATTGACCAGAAGAATAGGGGTGCTGGTTTCAAAAGCCCAGGATAATCTACAGCTTAGTCCCTTGAGTAGATATTGATACAGGAGTCAATTTTTTGGAGGGTCTTTTAAACCTATAGAAAGGGTTTTTATTCCATGCTTGACTAGCACACAGTTTTAAAGGCCTACATTTCAGAGGCCTACATGGCATGGGACAACCACTTTATCCAGTAGATGATCTCTGTACCTGCAGAAGTTGTTACCGAGACTTCTCAATATGAGGAGCTCAGGGAAGAGAATCTAGGGGAGAATGATGGTAGCCCTGTCCTCCAGTGACTCCCATTGAAGGACTGTGTCAATGCCTGCTTTATGCCATCATAGAGGGGAACTGTTTCCTTTCACAATCTCAATTTGCCTCAAAGTAGACAAAGTTAAAGAAGAAAAGAATAGCTTTGCTACCAATATAAGATTAACATTAGATCTCAACATAGCTAAAACAAAATCGTGGTTTTATTTCTCCCCTAATATTATTTGGACCCCTATGCCCTCGGCCCTCAACGAGATGGATTGACACGGTGGTTACAACAATGGGCTAAAACATGGCAATGATTGTGAGGATGGCACAGGACTGGGCAGTGTTTCATTCTGTTGTACATAGAGTTGCTATGAGTCAGAACTGACTTAAAGTTGCCTAATGACAACAACAACATGTCCCAGGCATGTTTAGGTAACATTTATTTTTAAGGTAACAATCCCGTTTTACAGATAAGGAATTTACGGTTTATAGAGGTTCGCTAATTGGTCCATTGGAACAGAAGTGTGGTGAACTAGCTAGAATTTGAGCTTAATTCTGTCCCTTTAACCCTTGCTTATTCCACTGTACCACAAGAATGTATTGATAGAGATTCATTATTCATAATCTGGATTGTTTCAATTGTAGTGATGAAGCCATATTTTCTCAAATGAGGATTATTATTAATCATTTAAATGCCTGGGTAGTTGAATATATAGTATAGGGCCAGGAAGGTGATTTTTATGCTCTGGAAGTTGAACAAGTCCAGACCAGTTTGAGCCTGGAAGTTCTTTATGTTAATACAACATCGAAACCATCTATTATTGTAATCTTTTAACGTTTTCTCTTCAGGTTTATTAAGGTTGTGATTTTCCTTGAAAACTTTCCTGATGTAACTGTCGTTGTATTCCTGGGATAAACCCTTCTTCATAATGTGTTCTTAGGCTGAGTCATATGAAATTGCTATTTTTTTAGATCAAAAATGGTCAAATATTAGGTATATCAGAGGACAAAGTAAATATCTGACACATAGCAACCCTATAGGACAGAATTTCCAAGGAGCTGCTGGTAGACTTGAACTGCTGACTTTTTGGTTAGCAGCCAGGTTCTTAACCACTGCACCAGCAGGGATCCATATCTTAAATTAAATTAGCTGTTTTTTAAAAAATAATTTTACATCTATGATCATAAGTGAAATAAGACTAATTTTCCTTTCTTGATTTGTCTTTATCTACTTTTAGAATCAGAATCAGGATTATATCAGCCTCAAAAAATACATTGGATATGTTTTCTACATTTTCCACATTCTGGAACAACTTGCATAGGAAAAAAATTTATTATAACTTAAAATCTGATAGAATTCAAATGTAAAACTATCTAGACCTAGGTTTTTTATGAAAAAGAAATTTCAGTTTTCTTAATAACTACTAATCTTTTGCAGTTTTACATTTATTCTTGCACTAAATATAGCATTTTAATTTTTTAAAAATTTTTTTGGTATAAAATATCTGTCATCTAGATTTTAAAATGTGCCGATGTATAGTTCATATCAATGCATTATCCATAATAATATTTTATTTAAAAAATAGATTTGTAGTTACTTCCTCTTTTTAGTTCTGGAATTTATTTGTATCATCTGTTTTTTTTCTTGATCAGTCTCTGCAGATTGTGTCTTACTAATGTTTTCAGAGAACTGGGTTTCAATTTCATTGATATTCTCTATTGTGTTTTTGTTTTGTATTGTGTATTTTTCTGTTTTGTTTGCTGGTGATAGTTCTGTTTTCATCGATGGATGGCTTTATCTTTACTATTTTCTCTCTTTCTTTGAATGTGATATGTAGCTCATTTTTAAACTTTTTGGGTATAATGCTTAACTCCATATTTTTTTTAACCTTTCTTGTTTCCTGATAAATTATCCAAAATTATAAATAGCCTTCTAAGTTCTGCTTTAACTATGTCTTTCAAATTTAACATCAAAAATTATAATTATTATTCCATTGTAAATATTTTGTTAATTTCCTTTGTTTCTTTTTTTAAAATGTTAGACTTTTTAGTAATATTAATTTATTTCTAACCATATGAGAGTTTCAAAGATATGTTTTGATGTTGATCTGTAGTTTTATTGCACAGTGTTCAGAGAACACAACCTGTGTGATATTGATTCTTTGAAAGTTATTGACGTTTCTTTTATAGCCAAGTACACAGTGTGTTTTTTAAGTGTTCTTTGTGTGCTCTGTGTGTGCTCCCCAAAAGTGGGTGTTGTCTATCTAGTATTCAGATATCTAATATCAAGGTATTAGATATAAGAGCTGTCTTATATCTAATACCTTGAGCTTATTGTGTTGTTAAAGTCTCCAATATCTTTTTGCTTATTTATCTTTTTCTGCTTTATTATTTTATGAGAAGAGTGTATTTAAAATTTTATTTTGTTAGCTGTGATATAATTTCTCAACAGTCTTATCTCTATATGTCCAATAAACAAAGCAGATCATAGCATAAGTGCTCTGGTTGAATTTGGGAGGTCTCACAAACCCCATCCTTGGGTAGACCCCAAGACACCTCTGTAGAATTCCTAATTTGGAAAATTACTTCTATAAATCTATCAATTAATTTTACCCTTAAACTTTCAGTCTTATTTCTTATTTATGCATAAACCAAAGACTTCAGTTTGCAGTAAATGCGTTCTCAAATTCTCTTCCTCACCTACCTTCTTATGTACTTTTCCTCTTGCTATTCCACCCACCAGGAATTTTTTTTCAGATAAATTCTGTAGTGTATGTAAGACCCAACTCAAATTTCACTTCTTCCAAGATGTTTTCTAACCCTGTCAGTTCTTTGAACTTTAAAATCATTACTGCTGGAGTAATTAATTTAGTATTTACTCAGCTACCTGCTATAGCACTTATTTAAACAATTTATTTTATTTAAACAATTTAAACAATATATATTTGTTTAATATTTGCTGTATTTATGTGTGGAGCCCTGATGGTGTAGTGGATAAGAGCTATTTCTGCTAACCAAAAGGTCGACAGTTATAATCCACCAGATACTCCTTGGAAACCCTACGGAGCAGTTCTGCTCTGTCCTACAGGATTGCTACAAGTCGGAATCAACTCGACGACAATGGGTTTTGATTTTTTATATTTACGTGTGCCTTCCATATTACACTGTATGAAAGCATTTCAAGGATACCTCATGTCTTCTATATCTTCATTAAAGTACCAGCACAATGTCTTGTTCTTGGTAGCCAGCCAACAAAAATACCTTCGGTTTTTTTATTTTTGTACATGGAGGACAGATTTGTTAAGTTGCAAGTCCTTCATATTACTGTATTTTGCTAAATATGTTCTTTATTATTAATAAAAAGCATTATCAATGAAAGTTAAGATTCACTTCAAAACTCTTGGAAAGCAGATAGATTTATTCTTCTTCTAAAATAAGGAGCATTATACTTAATTCTTTTAATGTAAATTTATGTATAAAGTCATTTTTATTAGTTTAAATTTATCTACTCACTTATAAAGCTGTGTTTGTTAAGTCCTAAGGACAGAGAAGGTAGTATAAGACAAGCATTAGACTGAGCATAGAGATTTCCAAGAGTGTCACAGTCTACTAATTTGTTATTCAGCTAATGAGATGATTGCCTCAAACAACAGTAATAGTCATGAAGCCTTCTGAGCCCTGGCATCACACCTCACCTGAGATGGTGCTTTGTGGTATACAAGACAAGATTTAAGGCAGCATCCTTCCCCACACTGATCTGCCAGTGTGGCTTTTTCACAGAGAGCCAACACAAGTGAAACATAGCCAGCTAAATCCTCAAATAGGTAATTTAAACCATAAAAAGGAGGTGGCCAGGTGAGAGAGAAGATAGAATAAAAGAATTGTAAAATATCCATAACATGAGCTGTTAAGTCCTTTAACGTATGTTTTATTGAGTTTTCCCAAAAAGCACAAAATGGGTTTTTTTCCTGCCCAATTTACAGATGAGGAAACTGAACCCCTTAAGAGATAAGATAATATGTTGATTAGTGAACATTGAGTATGTGGTAGATTGAATTCAGGTCTGACAGCTAAAACAACATCTTCAGTTCCCCTTGTTTTTGCTCACATAACACTCAATGTTATTTTATACTCGTTGTATACTTTAAATACATATAATTATTTAGAATTAATTGTTGATCTTCTTTCCTACTGAACTGTAAATCCATGAGGAGAAACTATGTCTGGTTTGTTCAGCATTGTATCACCAGGACCAAGCGCTTTGCTTGGCACATAACTGGAGCTCAGTAAATGTTTGGGGTTTTGGTTTGTGTGTTTGTTTGTTGGGGGAGGCAGTAGTTTCCACCACATTGTCTTGAAACCCAAAACCAAACCCGTTGCCGTCAAGTCGATTCCAACTCAAAACAACACTGTAGGACAGAGTAGAACTGCCCCATAGTTCTGGAAACTAAGGAACCTCTGGTGGATTCAAACTGCTGACCTATTGGTTAACCACTGTGCCTTCAGGGCTCCCATATTGACTGTTGTAGGTTAAAAAATAATCTATGGAAAACTGAGTTTGGTGTGAACTTGAACAACCAGAGAAGTTTTTGTGGGTGAGCTAAACTTTTTAGGTAGAGTAGACATAAATATTTTTTAATCGTAACCTATATATAAAGCCATACATTATTTTAATTACTTCACTCTCAAAAGAAACCATTGAAGAGAAATCACAGTAAGGATGGGGAAATGCTCATATCTTTGTAATATATATTCTACTGCTTTGTATATTTACTGATTTATTCCCCTCTCCACCCTTTTTTTTAAATAGAGAAAATCAGGCAAAGATATGCAGACTTGCCTGGAGAATTGCAGATTATTGAACTTGAAAAGGATAAGAATGGACTTGGACTCAGCCTTGCTGGTAATAAAGACAGGTCACGCATGAGCATATTTGTGGTGGGAATTAATCCCGAAGGACCTGCTGCCACAGATGGAAGAATGCGTATTGGAGATGAACTGTTAGAGGTGAGAGGCATCTGTTTTTAACTTCTTATTTGGTGGAATGGAGGAGTGTAGGATGATGTATAGGAAAATGGAAAGAAGGAAAAAAAATTAGCAAATTATATTTTCCTCAACTATTTAAAATCATTTTATAAAGCAATAGCAAAAATCAGATTGTTTCTTGCAAATGTTTTTTGCTGTCTTAAGTATTGACTAAGCTCACAATAATTTAAGAGCCGTTATGCAAAATGTGATAGAGACATATTAAAAGCATAGGACTTGTTTTTCCTATCAATTCAAAGAGGTTCAAAACTAACTTGATAGTGTACTAATCTAATATTGTTAGTTTTGGGGGATGGTGGTAGAGCCAACAAAAGCCTATGAACTTGTCAAAGAATGGCTGATATCTTTTAAGTTGATGATATGTGTTAAGGTCACATAGATTCCTTATTTAGGAATAGGATAGAGACAAGGGAAGCAAAAGAGAAAACTGATCCTTTGCTAATTACTACTCTCTGAATGATTTCATCAGTAATCTGAAAAAGTTATCCTGTTTTCCTAAGCTTTAACTCAGAGTTTCTGTTCTGAGTTCATCTTAGTTTGATGTCCATTCATTTGTTCATTCATTCATTCACTCACTCAGCTAACTTTTTTTTCCTTTCACAGGCATTCAATAATACTTTTGTTTTTGTTTTGTCATAAGGGTTGAGACAATGCATATTGTTCTGTAACTTGTTTTTGTCACCTACCATATGTAGGCCACCTTTCCATCCTGGTGATAAACCAGTACCATTTGATTCCAACTCACAGTGACCCCATGTGTATCCCAGGAGAGCTGTGCTCTATATAGTTTTCTTTTCAGTGATATTTAAAAAAAAATTTTTTAAATTGTACTTTAGGTGAAGGTTTACGGAGCAAACTAGTTTCTCATTAAACAATTAATACACGTATTGTTTTGTAACATTGGTTGCCAACCCCATGACGTGTCAACACTCTCCCCTTCTTTACTTTAGTTTCCCTCAGCTAACATTTTTTGAGTATCTGTCATAATCCAGGAGCCCTGTTGGCACAGTGGTTAAGAGCTCAGCTGCCAACCAAAGCGTTGACAATTCGATTCCTGATTCCACCAGCCACTCATTGGAAACGCTATAGGGCAGTTCTACTCTGTCCTATATTGAGTTGGAATGTATTCAACAGCAATGGGTTTGATTTGATTTATCATAGCCCAGACACAGAAAAGGAGATGAATATGTTCACTCTCTTCAATTAAACAGCTCACAATCTGGTGGAAGAAAACAGACATGAAAAGATATTTGTACAACAAAATGAAAAATATAAGAACAGCTAATATATACTAGATGCCAGGCACAGCAACTCTTTTACTGTTGAGGTACAGACATAATGATGCTGTTGGTTTTCAATATCATGCAGTTTGACTTCTTAGCCCTCTGTTTACCACTAAGCTGTAAGGTCTCTTGGATAAAATGTTTGGACATTTAGGGGAGCTGAATCATGGAGGCACTGAATGTCAGACTGCTTACTTGAAATGTAAGCATTTTACAATTTCCTCTTCAGGCTCTGACTCAGAATAGAATTCACCATCATCCATAATTTGACTTGACTAGTAATATCTACAACCAAAGCTGGTCGACAGTACTGTGAGACCATCAGCATTTGCTCTCCTCCAAGTTCCAGTAGCTCCATCCCATCTAAAACCTGTTCCTGCAAAGAAGTCACTCTGAGATTACTTTCCTTTTCTTGTTCTTTTGAAATGTAGCATCATGAAGGTCGCCCACATTGGGCAATTGCACTATCACAGTCACTGTCGTCTTATCCAGTGCTGCTGTAACAGAAATACCACAAGTGGATGGCTTTAACAAACAGAAGGTCATTCTCTCACAGTTTAGGAGGCTAGAAGTCCAAATTCAGGGTGCCAGCTCCAGGGGAAGGCCTTCTATCTCTGTCTGCTCTGGGGGAAGATCCTTGCCATCAGTCTTCCCCTGGTCTAAGAGCTTCTTAGTGCAGGGACGCACTCTGCTCCTGGCTTTTCTTTCTTGGTGATAAGAAGTCCTTCTCCTCTCTGCTCCCTTCTCTTTTTTATATCTCAAAAGAGATTGATTCAAGATACAACCTAATCCTATAGATTGAGTCATGCCTCATGAACACAACTGCCTCTAATCCTGCCTTATTAACATCATAAAATAAAGCAAACCTGTTGCCATCAAGTTGATTCCAACTCATAACAACCCTATAGGACAGAGTAGAACTGCCCCAGAGGGTTTCCAGGGAGCAGCTGGTGGATTTGAACTGCTGACCTTTTGGTTAGCAGCTGAGCTCTTAACCACTGTGCCACCAGAGCTCCTTTAACATCAGAGAGGTTAGCATTTACACCACATAGGATAATTGCATCAGATCATAAAATGGAGGACAACCACACAGTACTAGGAATCATAGCCTAGCCAAGTTCACACACATTTTTAGGGGATACAATTCAACCCATAACAGTCATTTAGAAAAAAAAATCGAAGAATGACAGTATGTATTAATCAATATAATTCGTTGTTGCAAGTTTATTTCCTTTGGCTGGTGTTTAGAGACTTCCTCAGAGGTGAGACTAAAGTGATGGTGGTGTTAATAATGATAAAAATCCAAAACCAAACTCACTGCTATTGAGTTGATTCTGACTCATAGTGACCCCATAGGGTTTACAAGGCTGTAAATCTCTATGAAGCAGAATGCCACATCTTTCTCTCGCAGAGCCGCTGGTGGTTCCGAACTGCCATCCTTTTGGTTAGCTGTCGATCAGTTTAACCACTGTGCCTCCAGGTCTTCTTAATAATGGTGGGAAAAAAACCCAAACCTGTTGGCATCAAGTCGATTTCGACTCGTAATGGTGAAAGTAAGAGCTCATTTATTGAGTCGTCATTAGCACTGTACATGTATGCTGCCCATATGTATTCAATATTCTTAAGAGTCCTGAATGGTTAAGTACTATTATTATCCCCATTGTATGAATAAGAAAACTGGGTAAGTAGCTTGCCTCATGTCACAGAACTAAGTAAAATGTTGGGTTAAGAACCCAGGCTTGCCAGGCTCCAAGACCGATGCTCTAGCCTTTGAAGTATACTGTGTCCCCCATGGACTTTCTTTAACTGAACCCCATTTGTTTAGATCCAGGAGAGTAGTGATTGATGATGCTCTAGTCTTTAGGGAATCATGTATACTAAGTCACTCTGTTGTGTTATGTATACCTAGCAACAGATTCCCTGTAGTTATGCATGGTTTAAGAAAATGTTCCAAAGGCTGTAATTTGGAATATGAAGATTCTAGTTCTGTTCTCTCTACCTTGTTAAGATTCAAGATGGAATGTCTTGTGGAATCCCGACCAACAGAAGTGCTAGTATTTTATTTCTCTGTCTGACATTTTTTTAAATACTGGTAACAAATGAACTGGGCTGCAGACTAATGAGGCTGTTCTATAGGTCAGAGACAGAATCCAACACTGTACAATGAGCACTGGACTTGGAAGACCTACTTTAACTTACCCAAATTCTTTTGGTTTCATTTCAGAAGGGGCTTAGCATAGTGCTTGGCACAAAGTTAACTTAATTAAATCATTTCCTCCCTCACAGATAGAAACTTCAAGTATCTGTTTGCCAGGTCAGGGGGCTGGAAGAACTGTCCTACATGTACTAAAAGAACATTAACATGTTGACTTATTGGGCCTCTCCTATTGTTCCTTTGCATTTCTGAATTTAGCCCTTTACTTGTTATTCAACAACTTCATCTTCATTTAGAAATGCAAAGAACAAGAAGATTAAACACGGCACTAATTCCACTCCATGCATCACTGATTCTCTTGTTTAAAAATAAAATAAGAAGAAGAAGTAAAAAAAAAAAAGTGGGAACACTTTTTAGCATAACAGATCTTTGTGAATTGTTTATCTTCTCTAAGCCTCAGTTCTCTCCCTTTTCAATGGCGATTATTTATTCATTCAACAAATATCTTAAACTGTGCATCTGTCATGGAACAGGCACTGTATAAGCAAGGTGCTGGTTTCACACTAGTGAGCAAAATGCATGGTACCCATTCTCACAGAGCTTAATGTCTCGTAACCGCATAGCATCAACCTCAGAGGATGTTGTGGGAATTAATGAGAGAAGGTATGTCAGCTTTTGCCACAGGATCTGACATGTGACAATGCCTTAATACATATTATCTGATCTTATTCATAAAATAGTATTTTTGTGTGGATTTGTGTATTTCAAGTCTTTTTAATTTATTTATATTAATACATTTGTCTCTAAAATTATGTCCCAGAGGAAGTCCATCTTCCCTTTCCTCAATGGCACCCTAGAAATCGGGGAGAGTGGAAAAATGCACATACTGGATTCTTAAGCAGTTATAACTCATCTTCTTTTGTGAATTTTTTGACTTTAGGTCAGGATGATAAGGGAATAGGTTCATATGGGAAATATGTTCCTGCTTTCTTTTTATAGCTGAGAAAAAAATTTCAGTCATTTCATAAGGAATTTGTATATAATATCAAATCCAGTGTTTTTGAGATGAGAATAGGAAATTGATTTACCGATGAGTACCAGGAAAGCTAGATGCCAGAGCTACAATAGCTGTTCTTTGGGTATTGCAGTACATTAGATTGTAGAAGACTGCTTTGTGTCGGAAGCACTTGCAGTAGGCTTTTAGATTATGTGCACTGAATTTCTGGGGTAGGGCAAGCCGTGTGTATTTGTTTACCTTGCCATACTGCTTTTTTTTTTTTTTGTGGTCTCTCCCCTCATTTGAGCTAAAATTATCCATGTCTTGTTTTTACAACTCCTTTCTTTGCCCACAGTACTTCTCATTTTTGCTTTGTCATATCATTCCAAACTTTGCTCACAGCCTCCTTTTATTTAGAGTTGAACTTATTTTCTTTAGACCCTTAGATGAGGTTCATTTAAAGAAAGTCGAAAAGAGAACAGTTGAACATACATTGTGGCTTCTTTGAAGTCAGAGGCTTGGCTTCTCCAGGAGAGCCCTGGCCATGGCTGGTTGTGGGCCAGCGTCCACCAGCAGCTTCGTGGCTGCAGGACTAACTGTTAGACTGCAGAAGCAGTCACTGAGTTCTGTTGATCGATGGCCCAGTTCATGCATAAAAAATTTTTTTATGTTGAATCCCCAGAAGGCAATCTGATTAAATCTCAGCTTCTCTACCCTCTTCTGCAATGATTGTGTGGGGGTTACTGAATTAATTTCAAAAGTATTAGCATATAATTACCACGTGGACTGGAATGAGACTTGCACCAGTGTATTGGCTTTCCCTCAGCAATTAGTCCCAGAAAATGCACAGACCTGGACATGGCGCTGTCATATGAATATAGGATTTATTTATAATCTTCCCTACGATGCAAGTGTGGGAAGAGAGAGCCGATAGTGCTGTGCAGGGAATTGGAGTGATTTGTCAGGTTATAGAAGCAGCCAGAAGGAACAGAGTGGGCGGCAAAAGAAGTGCGCAATTGATTGGGTTAGCACGGAGAGCTGTGTCTTGTTCAGCTCCTGCGCCCTTTGCAATTGGGGAAGTATGAATTGCATTTTCTTTGTAGCATTCACCCACAGGATAATCAAAATTAAGGCATGTCATTTTGCATGTGTATAAAATGGTTATTTTAGGGCCGTTGAAAATAAAAAGCATCAATACTTCCCATATTTGCCAGGGATGAAGAGGTAGGACTATAGGTAAGCTCAGATGTCATTGTTCAGCAGTAGTTATTGCATAAGAGAAAAAAACAGAAACCGTAAAAGTTAAATGACTGACCCAGGTACTTGCAGATGGTTCATAACAAAACTCTCACCCTGAGGGTCCTTACACCACATCAGTCTCAACTGCTTGTTGCCAGTGGATTGTTTTTGAAATTTTTTGGAAGGCTTAGATGTGATTTGGAAGTCCAGGACAAAAGTAAATAAATCACTAGCCTCTGTATATCCATGGATAGGATTATTTCTAATTTACAATGAAAAACTTCTGTAATCTAGATTTACTCTTTTAGGTTATCATCATACATGGATGTAATTTTGTAATAGTGTGTTTCTTAATGCAATGGTTATTTCCTAAGAAACCTTATGTAATAACATAGTCTATTGTAGAAACTTACTTGAAGAACAGGAAGATGAGTATAAGATTTCAAGATTGCAATAAAATTATTTTTTCCTACAGAAGTTTTATAAAGAGATTTAATATAAAAGTGCAAAAAGAAATTTGTTGATCAAATTTTTTGTTGTAGCAATGGTTTCGTGAGGAGCCTGGGTGGTGAAAGTGATTTGTGATTGGCTTCTCTTAAAATAATTGGCTACTGCAAGGTTGGCAGTTTGAACCTACCCAGTGGCTCGTTGGGAGAAAGACCGGGTAATCTGCTTCCATAAAGATTACAGCCAAGAAAACCCTATGAAGCAGTTGTACAATGTAATATATGAGGCCACCACAAGTCCGAGGACGACTCAATGGCAGCTAACAACAACGAATGGTTTCATGAGCATCAAAACGTATCAAAATTCCTACTTTTAATATGTCGTTCATTATGTGTCAATTAAACCTCAATAAAGATTGATGTAACCTGGCACAAATAAATATCGTGGGCAGATCCTAAATATGACCATCCTGTAAACAAAGCTCAATTCATGCTGTTTTATGACTCCTAAAATACTCTGTGGCATAGTTCACAACTCTAAGTATCTAGAGGAAGGTGGAGCTGGCTGTGTGGTCCATTTCACACGCAAAGCAGTCATGGTGCCTCTGCTGTGTGTGCACACAACAGTATTTTTCCTGTCTTCAAAGTGCACCCCCCTAGTCTTTACAGCACTTTAACCAACAACAATCTGAGTCTTGCTCTTCACATTCCCCAAGTAATCGTGTTATAGCCAATTTGATTTACAAAAAACATGCTCATTTGGAGAAATGGGCGGGGGGTTGGGGGGAGAGCCGAGCACTAGGAATTGAGCCAACAGTGAGTACTTGCTATATTTGTCAGGCAGTGTTAAATTATTTACATGCATTCTCTGTCTTAACTTTCACAACAACGCTATGAAGTAAGTGTTGTTTTATTCTCCATTCCACAGATGAGGAAACTGAGACTTGAAGTGGTAGAATAAACACTAGCTTTTCTGATATTAAAGGCTATGTTTTTAAGTTATTTAGTCTGGATTAATATTGATTCTACAAGGAATGAGTGAATTTCTCATCGTTTTGTAGCTGTTGTAGATATAGATTAATTCTGTTAATCCAGTACTAGTTTAAAATAATCTGAAGTATTTTCTTACAATGCAATACCACGTTACTCTTTTCATCATCTTTAAATTTAATGCCATTTTGGATTCAATGACATTATACCCATCTCTCAGGAACCAAACAAGAAACATGATCTTTGTTTTTTGTGGCTGTTCTTGTATAAGAGAGTTTTCCTTAACTTCGTAGTTGAAGAACTTTCCCACTCTGTACCGTTATAGAATTAGAGCTTTGTTTGCAGGCTGCAGAAAATATTATGTAAAAACCTAGTTCACATTGGATGGCCTCATTCTTTTCTGTTTCCTGCAGTGTAGTCTTTGAGCTCTCTTTTTGTTTTGGACTCTGGCTTGTTGGGGGAAAAGTTCTGAATTATTTAATCACACTTCATTGCCTTTATGCCACTGAAATAATGTGGGCTAAAAATCTGTATTCTTACTCTTCTCTTGGAGAAACGACAACCACTTAATTTGTATTATTGCACTCTTCATTACTGCTTTCACAAAAGCTTTATGTGGGATCTCGTCAGTGAGCCAAATTATCTTAAAATCATGGAGAGGAAGTGTCGTGAAAGCAGAAAGGAAACACGAAGATGCTTGAAGAAACTTAAGTTACTGAGGAAAGAATGTAAAAAATAGAGATAAGAATGTATGCTGTGGAAGAAGCTTGCCATTTGGGAGGAATAATTGATTTTCAGTAATGCTTCTCGCATCTCTCCTTTTCTTTCTGCAGTTTTGGCTGATGTCTTATATGACCTACTGTGACAGTGCTCCCAACCTCTATTCCATCCTTTCTCCAATTTCTTTCCCACTTCCTTCCAGCCCCGCTCATTGCTCTCATAGTGACTATACTGAAATGCAGCCTAGAAAAATGTGCTGTTAGTTTATTGTGAAGAGTTTTCTTATATCAGCCCGAGCATGTAATTTGTTGCTTTATTTTGCTGTATTTGCACAGTAGAAATTACCTACAGTCACCATACACTCCTAAGGGATAAAGCCTGGGAAAAAAGTTGTACTGAAATTCTTATACCAAATTTAACTTACTAACAATAGCACACAGCTGATAAGCTCATCAAAAGTGTGGTTGCTTGTGTGTTTTAATTAAGATAAGCCTAAAAGTAGTAATCCAAACCTGAAATTCAGATATTCCACTCAAAATAGTAATCACCATGTCCCTGTTGTTGTTTGTTAGGTGCTGTTGAGTTGATTTCAACTCATAGTGACCTCATGTGACAGCGTAGTAGTGCCCGATAGGTTTTTCTTGGCTGTAATCTTTATGGGAACAGATCTCCAGGTCTTTCTCCCAAAGAGCTGCTGGGGTTTAGACCACCAAACTATGTTAGCAGCCACTGCTCTGACCAGGATCACAACAAAGGGTTCTGGGCAGAGCTGGGGAAGGATGTAGAACAAAATTCTAACTCACAAAAAAAGGACCAGATTTACCGGCCTAATGGAGACTGGAGAAACTCCGAGAGTATGGCCCCCAGACACCCTTTTAGCTCAGTGGTGAAGTCATCCCCGGGGTTCACCATTCAGCCTGGGAGTGGACAGCCCCATAAAACCAAATGGGACTAATGAGGTACAGCAGTCCAGGGACAAGGGCCAGAAGGCAGAAGGGGACAAGGAAGCTGGTGATAGGGAACC
>NW_004443939.1:8134394-8135749 GCF_000243295.1 Trichechus manatus latirostris
AAAAAAAAAAAAAAAAACCACATCAAAAAAAAAATTTACTGCTTATCTATGTTTTTGGCTGGAATTCAAAAGATAGCAAATTGCATTTTAGTTCTAATTGATTCCCTTACATACTGAGTTACCTTAAAGGTGCCAATTCTTATCACTTTTTTTCCTCTTTTTTAATTTATAGATTATGCTTTTTTACATGTTTTAAAAGCAACAAATAATCACAAAACTATCTGTTGTACAGGTGAAAGTACCTTTTCTACCTCTGTAATATTACTCCTCCAGAAGAAACCACTGGCAGCTTACCATCCTTTCTGATGGTCTCATGCATAAATAGTCATATGCATATGTGAGCATCCATAAATATTAATAATGTAATATACAAAATGGAATTATACATATCACTTTTACTGAATGCTGTATCATTTTTCATGTCAGTATAAATAATGTTATAACTTACTGGTATATGTCTTTGTGCAATTGTTTGAATAAATCTGTGGCATAAATTCTGTGAAATCATCCTCCTATAGCATTAAGCTAATTTTCTGGCCCACTAACAGCATATTAGAGAGCCAGATGTCCCCCAAAGCTAGCAAACACTGGATATTATCAGATATTAGCCAATCTGAGAGGTGCAGTTTTTTCATGAAGAAAGTTGTTCACACATGTACTAAACATATACACATAAGCAAGTGGATGAGAAAATAGTACTGTATTTTAGTGAGGCTGAATTTTTTTAAGTTGATAGCAAAAGGAGTCTTTTCTCTGCCTTCACCATTATATGGAATTTGTAATGAGAATTGAGTGCTAGGAAATTTGGAGGTGTGTTTAAAGGGAGTAGTTGAAATTAGGATATGGGTTGATAGAATGAGTACTAAGAGAAGTATCAGGAGTCCCATGACATCAGGATGAGCATTCTGTTTCCTCATTCCAGAGGCCCCATGTTGTTACTAGGAGCCATCGATTTGGTTGCCATTTATAGCAACCCCATGTACAACAGAACAAAACATTCCTGGTCTTGCATCATCCTCACAATCATGGCTGTATTTGAGCCCATCGTTCCAGCAACTGTGTCAATCCAGTTCGTTGAGGGTCTTCTTCTTTTTTGCTGACCCTCTACTTTATAGAGCACGATGCCCTTCTCCAGGGACTGATCCCTCCTGATAAAATGTCCAAAGTACGTGAAATGAAGTCTTGCCATCCTCACTTCTAAGGAATATTTTGGCTGTACTTCTTCCAAGGCACATTTGTTTGTTCTTATGACAGTCCATGTGTCTTAGTCATCTAGTGCTGTTATAACAGAAATACCACAAGTGGATGGCTTTAACAAAGAGAAATTTATTCTCTCACAGTCCAGTAGGCTACAA
>NW_004443939.1:8135849-8160743 GCF_000243295.1 Trichechus manatus latirostris
GCTCTGCTGCCGGCACTGCATTTTTGGTGTGATGTTCCCGTGTGTCTCTGCTCGCTTCTCCCTTTTATATCTCAAAGGAGATCGGCTTAAGACACTATCCAATCTTGTATACCTCATCAGTATAATTGCTGCTAATCCATCTTTTTACATCATAATGATAGAGTTTACAACACATAAGGAAATCACATCAGGTTATAAAATGGTACACCATCATACAATACTGGGAATTGTGACCCAGCCAAATTGATACACACATTTTTGGGGGGACATAATTCAATCCATGACACCATAGTATATTCAGGAGGCCCCATACCTACTGGTAACTTTTGTACAAGCCACTGAGTTTTTGAGTCTCAGTGTCCTCATCCACAAAAGTACAGGTACCTACCCTGTCTGTCATGCTGGGCATGGCACTGCTGGACTCTATGAGATACGCTCTAAAAGCTATGAAGTAGGTGGGATATAATTCTGTCTCTGAAGTATTCATTCACTAATAAGGTTAAAGAAGCTGGTTGCTGTGGAGTTGTCTTTGACTCATATTGACCCCATGGGTGTCACAGTAGAACTGTGCTCCATGGGGTTTTCACTGGCTGATTTTTAAAAAGTATATCGCCAGGCCTTTCTTCTGAATCATATCTGGGTGGACTGGAACTTTCAACCTTTTGGTTAGCAGTCAAGCGCATTAACTGTCTGCACCACCCAGGGGCTCCACTAACAAGATTAATGTTGGTAAAAGTAAAAACTGGGGTTGAACGGAGAGGAGCTTCCATAGAGCCCTTCATTGATTGATTGTGTTTGTGTCAGTGATTTAATAATTTGTTGGATTTTTCTGTAGAAGGGGCAAGTAAAATATTTCGAAGGTAAGAGAAAAAACTAGTGACTGAGGGACTTGGATTAGAGTTGTAATCATATCAGCTAATTGTATGAAAGAAACATTAAGCTGGGCTTCACTGGTTTGGGGAATATAAGATGTTCTTGGTTGACAGAATTCTAGGTCACTAGTCTCCTGAATTCTATTTGGTTATGTGTCCAGTAGTGCCATTAATAGAGTTGGGTTGTAATGTCTCCATCTCCTAGGAAAACATGATTCTTCTGCAATATTAATGAACTTTTAAGAGGTGAGTTGTGCTCTCATCCAATCATTCCTTCCTATGCCATGCAGGAAATTATCTATAACACCTACTTCAGTCGATCAAGTAAACTGAACTATAGCATGGACAATTTCCACAAAAACACTAAAAATTAGAGCAACACAAATATTTTCCTCAGCTCACTTCTATCAAGTTAACGTTTTTTAAAATATTTCTGGGTATAGGATTCATAAGAATATCTATTTTCCCAGTATATCAAATTTAGAAAGATGTGAGATACATATTACTATCACTTTGTGTTCAGAAGGTATTTCAATTTAATTAGATTTGTTTGAGAGAAAATAAATCTCATGCATAAGCCTTTTAAACAAATGTATTCCTTTGGGAACATTGTACTTTACAAGAAATAGATTAAATTGAAGCTGCAGACCTCGTTTCAGCACTGATTCCATTAAAATTAGTCCTAAAAACCTGCTCCTTTGCCCAAGGTATTAAGATGTTGCTACTTGATATACATGTTTTTGTCTTTTTGTGTAAAAATTTATGTGATACTTTATTCAGATATCTGTTTCCATTACTGTGAGATTATGTTTTTATGTAAGTTTTAGTCATCTTCCCCCTGCCATCCCTAGCCTTGGTATGCCTTTCCCCCCTTCCATTCCTCCATCAGTAAAACTGAAGCAGTGGCTTGGAGAATGAAGATCAGTCTTCACTGGGGCTGGTGGCCAAGATTTTTGGAAGGGGAAATAAATATTTTACAAGTATACAAGGTCTTTGAAGGAACTGGTTACCCCTATTATTTCTTAGTCTGCCTTCCGCCTAAAAGCTATACTGAAGTACCTCTGGTTCCTAGGAAGAGCCTTGCATTTTTATACCTGTATATCTTTTCATATGCTTCTCCCCTGTCTGGGAGCACTTCCTGACACTCACTTCCTTGTGTGCTTGCTAAGTGTCTATTGATTTCTCTTAAAGACCACAACCTAGCTGTCTCCAAGAAGACAGCTGTATGGCAGTGCAATTATTTATTTCCATGACTGTCTTACTTATTAGAGTACTCGATTCTTGAGGGCAGGGATAAATGAATGGATATCCAACATATCTATCATATTTTTATTGGAATATTACTTGGTCTGGGGATTCTACTTTGTGAGGCCCTGTAAATTGGATTTAACATTCCGTAGGATTAAAAATGACTTACTTGTCCTGTGGCTTTTTCTTTTTTTAACCCCAGAAAATTATCCTTAATAAATGTTTCCTGATCATTAAGGACAGACTTTTGGGCGCATACAGATTTGGTCATAAATTCTGGCTCTAAATGTGTTACATTGGTCAAATTCCTCAATCTCACTCAGCCTCAATTTCTCCATCTGTATAATGAGGTAATAATACATTCCTCTACTAATTTGTGTGAGACTTAAATGACGTACACCTTCTCCTCACTTATCAACTGTCTCATTATCTGACATTTCGCATTTATGACAATAGTAGAAAGTCTACTATCTAAACTATTTTGCGTATTAAAGACATAAGTCTGGCAGTAACGAATGCTGAGGTGTGAGGTGAGAGTAACACTGGCTGTGATGGTTAAGGTTATGTGTCAGCTTGACTAGGCCCTGATTCTAGGTGGTTTGGGCAGTTATGTAGTGATGTAATTTAGCAGTTAAGTAATGATGTAGTTATCCTCCATTTTCTGGTCTACTGCGGTCATCCTCCATTTTCAAATAACACCAATTTTGCATAATGACCTGGTCTTTGGAATTTTACCGTGTTGATAAATGAAGAGAGGGTGTATTTAAGACATATACCTACCTACCTACATATATATATATGTGTGTGTGTGTGTGTGTGTGTGTATTCCTTATATGCATATATACAATATGACTTGTATGTTATAAGCATTTATTAAATGGAATTATTAGAGTAATTATAAAATATCAAAACAAAAACAATCTGAAAATCACTTTGAATCCCACCAATGAGATACCATCAGTGTTCACATTTAGTAGAGATACTCACAGAGCTTTCTTTAAACACAGATAGAAACTTTTACACGGATGAAAATAATATTGTGATAAATAAGTAGGCTACATGATATTTTCTCACTTTTTCACTCAACAGTGTTATCTTTCTATGGCAATGAGTCTAGACCTATACATCCTCTCTCACCTTCTATTAACGGCACAGTTTTTCATTTATTGATGTACCATGACAATCATTTGTTGATCAATATGTAGGTTTTTCCAGTTTTTGTCTATTAAAAGAATAACCATGGTAGATGTTATGGTATCCTACTTTTTAATCTTTTTAAAATAAATCCATAGAAGTACAATTGTTAGATTAAAAGATAACCTATAAAAATATTCATCAAGTTATAAATACTTAGGATTTATTAGTTTTTCTGCATGTGTATTATACAAAATAAAAGACCTTATTAAAGAAAAGAAGTTAACCTATAGATTCTAATGTCTTGAAATGTCAAATTTAGAATATATTTGAAAGTGAAGCAGGTAGAGGACCTCCCAGATTTCATCATCAACAATTCAAGTTACCTGAATTCCAACTCAGTTCTTTAATAGTTTGTCACTTTTCATAACACATCCTTCTGCTTTAATAAAATCATGGCCAAGGGAATTGTGGAGCATAATATATTATGACATGATATTGAGACCTCAGGTGGATCTGTTATTTGAAGTAAATTTTAAGTTTTGTGTAATTAATATTTCCAATCCTAGCTTAAGTTAATTAACTTTTGCTTCCAATTTGGTAGGTTTTTTGAGTAGATTTAATTGAGCTGCTCTTCAGCATAAATTTATATTCATGTTCAGTTGAACTATGGAAAATTAAGAGTAGTTGAAAACCTATCTCTTCATGATATTTTTGAATAATTAATTTTATTGAAACGAATCTCATTAAGGACCTCTAAAGTGAAAGTTTATGTAGTGTAACAAAGAATTTACATCCATTTACTTTTGCTGAATCTTTGCTGGATTAACCCTACTTCTACTTCTATTACAAACTATAAAACGGCAATTAAGTATTCCATCTCTAATATATAAATGTTGGAGGTTTACTCAAATCAATTTTTTTTGCTTTTGTTTTTGTTTCTATTAAACTACAGTAGCAGAAACCAACCCATGAGGGGGAAATTTAAACCTAGTAAAAATTCATTGTAATATGACTTAATAAAAACCAAAAAACCAAACCCATTGCCGTTGAGTCAATTCCGACTCATAGTGACCCTATAAGCATTGCAAATACAGATGTTTCTCATTTGGGGCTGTTGCTCTCAGTATCTAGAGTTGCTATAATTTGCTCCTGAATGACATTTCATTGAAGTGGTTAATTCAGAACCTGGGGAATAATGAGCTAGCTTACCCATAAGGTAAAATATTAGTGTCTTTCTGTCACCAGCTGAAGCAGAAGTTATTAACCATCTGGAGAATCTCAGAAAACTCTCTTTTGGTCAGTAATCAGAAGAAGCCAAAAACTGATAAGAAAACCAGAATTGTAGGTCAAGAGTGTAGAGGCTATTTTGGACAGGAAGCCTCCCTCATCCACCCTCCCCATTTCCTTCTTTTTTCTCCTCTTGGATGCGAAGATAATTTACTGAGCATCTGGGAAAATATAAGACTGTGTGACAGAGAAATGTATGTAACTTAGATGTTGTCATGGATTGAATTATGTCCCCCCAGAAATATGTGTATCAATTTGGCTGGGCCATGATTCCCAGTATTGTGTGATTGTCCTTCATTTTGTGATTGTAATTTTATGTTAAAAAAGGATTAGGGTTGGATTGTAACACCATTACTAATGTCACATCCCTGCTCCAATGTAAAGGGAGTTTCCCCGGGGTGTGGCCTATACCACCTTTTATCTTGCAAGAGATGAAAGGGAAGCAGAGAGTTGGGGACTTCATAACCACTAAGAAAGCAGTGCGTGGATCAGAGCATGTCCTTTGGACCCAGGGTTCCTACGCGGAGAAACTCCTAGTCCAGTGGAAGATTGATGAGAAGGACCTTCCTCCAGAGCCAACAGAGAGAGAAAGTCTTCCCCTGGAGCAGACTCCCTGAATTTGGACTTCTAGCCTAGTAGACTGTGAGAAAATAAATTTTTCTTTGTTGAACCCATCTACTTGTGGTATTTCTGTTATAGCAACACTAGATAACTAAGACAGATACGTAAATTAATTTTTAGAACTAGAAGGGGCCTCAGAAACTATATCATTTAAATGGCAAAGAACAGATATTAGTTTAAAGTAATTTAGCCAAAAAAGGAATTTCCTATAATGGTACAGAGATCCCTCCTGAAACCCAAATGTCAAGATGCATATTAGCCTTAGGAAATAATGGCTTTCCCTGCCTCTTCAACTATGTGGCAGAATATAGCTATCTCACAGAAGCTAAAGGAGCATATAAAGAATATTCAGCTGTGTCTCAGCCCCAATTTAAAACACTTGAAAGATTGCCCCACCTTGGGTCATATGCCCCATCTTCCCCAATCAGCTTTGACCTGGAGTGGCATCACAAGTAATACAGACTTGACTGCCCACCATTATAGATGCTATTTGTGTGATGGTAAGTTTGAAGGACAGTTCTTAGAAGAGAGAAGTGGTTGTGAGCTGGCAAAGACACCAAAGGTCTCTACTACATCCCCCATCTAGTCTGGCCTTCTCATCTTAGTAATATGGGAGTTGAGAATGAGTGGCATAAAATAAACTCCCGTAGTCATGACTTGATGAAAGTGGGGCAAATAAAATTTATCATCTATAGGGTCTATCCTATATGGGGTTCATTGAGCTTCTTGGATGGTCAGCTTTTCATCTTTCATGATATTTGGGAAGTTTTATGTCAGCAATTCTTCAATAATCTTCTCTGTGTTTTCTGTTTTCTCCCCCATTCTGGAGCTCTGATCATTTGCAAATTTTTGTTTTTAACCATATTCCACGTAATTCTCAGAGTTTCTTCATTTTTCTTCGTTCTTTTTTCTGAGTTTTCCTCAGAGTTATAGCCAAGTGTTTGTCTTCAATTTCACTGATCCTGTCTTCCATCATTTCAAACCTGCTCCTCAGCCCTTCTATGACACTGTCCATTTCTGAAATTTTGTTTATCTTTTGGATTTCTAATTGTTTTTGTGTGATTCCTAGTTGTGAATTTATTTTGGCATTTTGTTCCTGTATTATTTTCCTGAATTCTTCCATTTTTTTTTTTGTCCATATTTTCCATGAATTTGTCTATTCTTTCCTCATTTTTGTCTGCTTTTTTCTTAAACTCTTGGCTAATTCTGAGTATTAGAGATTTTAATTCCCTATCAGGTAATTTTAGTACCTTTTCTTCTACTCGGAAGTCCTCTGGTGTTTTATTTTGAACTCATACTAGAACCATCCTGTCCTGTTTTTTAATATGTTTTCATATTTTCTCTGTCTTCGGGACATTTAGTAGTTACTTTCTTCATTTATTGATTGTAAATTTGTTTTGTCCTGCTTTTTTGTTTTATTTGGTTATGTCTGAACAGGCAGGCTGTGCGTTCTTTGTTGTTTTTTCATTTTGTGGGCACGATACTTTTCACCTCCTTGTCTATTGGGCAGGGCCAGTCGCTAAGCTTTAGTGCAGCAGGACAGGTTCAGCTGAGGGGGAGTTGCTGGCATGGGTTGTTTGTGGCACGTACTAGAGCCAACAGGGTGGGCCAGGAATCAGTGCAGGGCAGGTTCTGGTAGGCTGTGCCTGTGCTGCTCAGGGGTGTGATGTTCAGTGCATGGTGCAGGTAGGCAGGAAGGAGGGGGGAGATTATGATATGTGGAGCTAAGATGAGTATGGAAAAATGGAGAGAAAAACAGGAGCAAAAAAGGTGCTAAGGGAGCTTGCCGTTGGAGTGGAGAGATGAGAAACCAAGAAATGGAGGGGGGAAAAAAAGGGGGAAAAAGAAAAATAAATAAATAAAAATTAGAAAAAAAGAAAGGAAAAGCCCACAGGGATCCCAGCAGTGCAGCTCCGTAGACTTGGGAAATGGCTCCCAGGCTGTGAAGTACAGCCTGGCTAGAAGGGGTAGAGATGTCACACAGTGTCAGGTATTCAGGAGACAGGAAAAGAAGGTAAGTATAGAGAGATGAGAAACTGAGAAATGAAGAAAGACAAAAAAGAAAAAGAAAAAAATGCCCCCAGGGATCCTACCAGCACAGTTGCACGGACTGGAGAAGTGGCTCCCAATCCACTCAGTGCAGCCCGGCTAGAAGGGGCTCCCAAGCCTTGAAAAGAAAAAGAAAACAAACAAACAGAACAAAAAAAAAAAAAAAAGCCCCGGCGGCACAGGCCGGGAAAGTAGTTCCCCAGTCAAGCAGCGCTTCACAGCCTTTCAAGAAGAAGCAAAGATGGCACATGGAGCCAGGTATTTGAGAGAAAGGAGTGGGAGGCGGTGAGAGGCATGGAAGAAATCAAAAGAAGCGGAAAAAAGCAACACTAGCAACAAACATACGGTGCTCAGGGAGCCAGCCATTGTCGATGGGGCAAATCCAAGTGGTATGGGGTCAAAGCAAGTGCCTCCTGGCCAAGAAACTGTGGCCAGTGGGAAGCAGAAGAGGCCGAGCAGGGTGGGTGGGGAGAGAGCATATATCTGTGTTTACTGGTTGGTCTGTCTCATGCTGGGAGCTTTATAAAACTGCTTTACCGTACTCCCTGTCTGCCGATCTCCGATGTGCGCTAGGCAAATCCAAGCAGCATGGACCCTGCATCTTCCGGCTAGCCCAGCGCCCGCAGCCAGCTATGAAGCAGCAGAAGTTGAGCAGAGGGAGAAGGATGGTGGGTGGGAAAGCATATATCGCTGGTTACTGGGTGCCATCTCCTGCTGGGAACTCCGTGAAGCTGCTTTCCCATACTCCCTGTCTGCTGATCTCCAACAGGAGTCCAAGATGGCAAATCTGTGCTGCGTTAGTTAATAGGGGACCTCTGCACATATCTCTCCTCGCTCTCTGTTCTCTGTCAGTTTCTTATTCCATTCAGGGCTTAACTGAGTTGTTTATTTCTTCATTTGATACTTCAGGTTCCAGAATTGACGTTTGTCTCCGTTTTACTTAGTTTTTCAGGTCTTTGCTGTGGAAGGATGGCATGGTGCTTCTATCTATAGTGCCATGTTGGCTCTGCCTCTCAAAATTTGTCATGTGAAGTGACTAACTTTTGAGATGATATGCTATTAATAATAATTAAGCTGGCACAACATGCATAAATTGGGACTGTATAGTTCCCTTGGATGGAAGAATTGTAGATCTCAGGTTTTAAGATAACGAATAGATTATCTGGGTGGAGTCCAAGCCCAAGCCCTTTACCGTCGAGTTGATTCCAATTCATAGCAACCCTGTAGGACAGAGTAGAACTGCTCCATAGGGTTTCCAAGGAGCGCCTCATGGATTTGAACTGCTGACCATTTGGTTAGCTGCCTTTGCTTTTAACCACTTTGCCACTAAGTTTTCCATGGGTGGACTAGGAAGTAGCAAATCAAAATTAAAGAGTTTTCCCCACCATTATAGGATAATGTCAAAGATAAGCACATGTCTAGATAATTTACTTTTCCTCACTGAATCATCTTTGACAAGGAGAAACTTTGAGGAAGGCATATAATTTCTCTACTTTGCAGTTTACTGGAAGTAAATAGAAAATAATGCTTTTCTAATTTCTGGATAATCTAAATGATCATTCATATTTGAAAATGATGGGAGCAGTATTTGCCCTAAAATAAATATTTTATTTGTTTTTCTTTGGTTTTGGTCAGAAAGAGTTAAAAGGGTAGTCGAACTGTGTATATTTGTACAGCAGAGAAAAAGTGTAATAAGCGTATATGATTGTTCAGGGCGCAATTTGTACAAAGAGAAAGATACTGTCTTAATGGGACTCCATCATATTGCATTTGGGACTTTTAAAAAGCCTAGCAGTTCAACATCTTTAATGTCTACCATTCAGTGACACCAATTATATCATTTATGTTGTGTAACCATCACCAATATTTATTTTGTTACCTGTATTTTTACAATAATTACCCCCCCCCCCCAAAAAAAAAAAGCCTAGCAGTAAACTTTTGGTGATTCTCTTTCTATGCATTGTGGTGATTTGGTTTATTCTGTCCTTTTTATTTCAAAAGCCCAAGACCTAAAATAGTGGTGACTAGCATCCTCCTGTTCCTGCATGGAGTTTATTTAATAAGCATGTTTATAAAGATGACCTTTGAAAATTATCTGATTATTTGAACACCATACATAGGATGTGACCTCCTGGTGTGCCCTAGGATTAGAGGCTCTTATCTGATAGCTGAATCACCTTGGGCAAATTACCCAACCTCTTTGAGTGTCCCTTTCCTAATTTGTTGAAGAAGGAGCCCTGGTAGCTCAGTGGTTAACCAAAAAGGTCACCTGTTTGAACCCACCATATGCTCCGTTTTTAATCCGTTGAATGAAATAATAATACATTATACTCTGGTTGTTCTGAGATTTAAATGAAATACTGTGCAAAAATTGCTTAGCATTGTATCCGGCATAGGGTAAGCACTGAGTAAGTGGTAGCCATTAATAATTTTAATTAACCTGAAAGACTTCCAGCAGATGTGGAATGCTTTCTTTTTGGCCTACGCTGTACTTGGAAAACTTCTACATCTGTTGTTTAAAGAATAGAGACCCTCAGAGAACAACAGCGTCTCAATAATAGAATAAGTGACAGTCTAAAGTTAATAGTGCATGAATACATCATATTCTTTTCTAATTACTTACTGAATTACTTTCTTGCTCTGGAGTGTGTTTCCATTAGTGTTGAAGAAATATAAAATCTGCTTATGTAGTTGGAAGCTCCATACCTTTCATTTAAATAGTGAAATTGTTTTATATTAAGTAAGACAGTAAGAAAACACAAAAGAATGCTACCTCTCCTGAAACTCAGAGGCTGTTCATGTGTCATTCTCAAGCCTAGAGAAGAGGCTTTGTTTTGGACTGTTTTATCCAGAGATCTGCATTTTCCTTTTAGGTTTCATCCAGTGAAATCAAGTTTCCCTCTGTCTTGAGTGTCTTGCTCTGTTCCCAGTTTCCCACTGTACAGCAGGGTTTCTCCAGAGGCTACAGAACATTTGCAGGAGCAGCTGCTTTACCAGTAAACACCACAGTTGTTGGCACTGGAAAAAGCATCAACAGCAAGCAAGCTGCTTTGTGTTTCTACTGCCAGAGAGCCTGAATAGTCAGAAACAGCATCATGGAATACATAACTTTAGATTTACTCTTATGTAAATTAAAATTAATGACCTGCTTTCTTCATGTGGGATATAATTTTTCCCTCTTAGAATAACAGCACCATACGTTCTATCAAAATGGAGGATCACAGCTTAAAAGCAAAAGTTTGAGCATATCCATAATCATGAAACAGTTTGAACCTGTATATGAACAAGCTTTTGCTGCTGAGAAAAAAAAAAAAAAAAACAACTTTTAATCTCAATCATTTTGAAGGCTGGAGCCCACCCCAGAGGGTTGATTAAGTGCCGCTTACATTGAGAGCTCTACAATTGGGCATATGCTTATGGAACACTATTTTGTGCAAGCTATGCGTGAAAAGCTGGGGAATACCAAGACGACGAAACCAGTTCCTCCCCTCAAGGAGTTTAGCTCAATTCAATAAATGTTTATTAGGTGCCTCTACTGGTGCTATCTGCCTAACATGCCATGTTGGGGCATAGGTGTCCTAAGACAGATTTTTTTAAACCTAGAGTCATAGGTATGATCTCATTTAATTTTCACAACAGCTTTATGAAGTGCGTATTTGGATTCCTTTTAGAGAAGAAGAAACTGAGGGCATCAGTGCATTTCTGTGTGATTGATTATCGTGGTGAAAAACAAAAGCTGATAGAATCAGGACACGCTTTAACCAGGAGGATTAAATTGGTTGTGGTTTAGGAAAGGTTTTCTGAAAGCAGAGGCTAGGCACAAAGGGCAAGACATTCACAAATAATTACCTAAATACCAGGCATATTCATGCACCACCTCATTTTTAAAGATCCTTGTTTGTAGTTCATTATATGTTAAAGAGATTGGAAAATATGGTTAGCAAAAAATGTGATCCTGCTAGACCTACTCATTTATAACTTAGTTTTGCTATTTAATACATTTGGACCACTTCCTATGGCACTAAATATGCTTTTTCACATTACTTTTAATGGCTACATGATTTATTTAACCACTTCCCTTATTAATGAGTAAGGTAAGAAAAGGCAAATATAAGAGAGATAAAACCATGAAAGTATTAGGAGAAAATACACATGGGTAATTATATAATGATGAGGGTTGGCACATTTTTAAATGTATGATATTAAAGGCAGGAACTTTAATAGAAGAGATGGATAGTTTTGAACACATAAAAATTAAAAGTCCTTTGGCTATCAAAATCACTATCGATAAAATTAAAAAGCGTGATCTCATTTAATTCTGTTTATGAAGTAGGGCCTTTGATCACTTTTAGAGAAGAAGAAACTGAGGACATCAGAGGATTTTTGTGTGATTGATTGCCTTGGTGTCAAATAAAAGCTGATAGAATGAGAGTAAGAATGAGGAGGTAGCCGGAGGTTGGTTTTTGCAGCAGTTTTGGATATCAATCCCCGCTTAACCGCTTCAGACAAGGTGATGGATGAGCTTCAGTTTAGATGGGTTAAAAGACTGTGTTTTCACTTCCATACCCTTTCTCATAATAACTGTTGTGACAGAAGAAGATACCTTTTTTCCGATGTCTTCAAACTTGTGTCAGGTGTGTCTTCAAATGCAAAATTTCAGAGACATCGCTGACAGACCAGATGCTGGTTACAAAAAGCATATCCTTTAAATAGCAGAAATTATGGAGTCCTCATTTAAATATAGAACTCCCTTAGAGAAGATTGTATAAATCATTAACTACTTATTAAAGAGATTGGGGTGGGGTCATGGAGAGCCAAAACTGTACTAGCTGTTTTCCATTGGATGAAATAAAATGAAAGATCAATTAACCGCTCTCATCATAGTTTGTCAGTGTTAAAATCTGGAATGAAAAATTTAGAATGTAAATGTTTTTAGACAATATTTAGATGAATCCCATCAAGTTAAAAATCCTGTTACATCTTGCCTATGAGCAGATGGCTCATGATTATGTAGAATAAAACATTTCTGTGCAATCAATCTAAAATTTGACTTAAAATGTGGATGTAGTATTCACCTTCTTGAGGATAACAAAATTTATGCTATGTAATAACCTTGACACATTTACAGAATCATGTTTAATGGGCCTTATAGAGCTCTGGTGAATACAACAGTTTGATCTGTTTTCTACATATTTCAGGAATCTGGAAAAGCTGTAGGAAATGTAATATCCATCATAAAGTTTTTGCATCTTGCTCTACTGCTTTCTTGAAATTTAGCGAAAAGGTCAAGGACTGTATGATCTTTATTAACTGCAATCAAAACTAAATTTAAGAGGTTTTTAATAGCTACTTAGAATTGCAGTGTTTTTGAATCTATACCGTAATGAATTTTAAGAAATTTTTTCACATTAGAGAGTCCTACGTATGTACTTGTCTAAAAATTAATGGATTTTATTGTTTGACTAATTCCAAGAATATATTTATTATATTTTTCAAATTTATTTTTTGTTGTTTTTGAGAATATACACAGAACATACACTAATTCAACAGTTTCTATATGTATGGTTCAGTGATACTGATTACATTCTTCCAGTTGTGCACCCATTCTTTCCCCCCTTTTCCAAATTGTTTCTCCCTTGTTAACAAAAACTTTATGCTGTCAAAGTTTCCTATCTAATCTTTTGAGTTGCGGTTGTCAATTTGATCCCATCTAAATAGTTCTTAAAAGATCACAATACTTAAGCTACACATTCTTTACTAGATAAGCCAAACTATTGTTTGATTTAAAGAAGGACTTAAGGGATATTTTTGGTTTAAGATTTAGTGATTGTCTCGGGGCAATAGTTTTGTTGTTCATCCAGCTCAGTGGTTCCAGAAAGTCTGAAGTCCATGAGAATTTGAAATTCTGCTCTGCATTTCCCCCCTTTTCATCAGGATTCTTCTATCGAACCTTTCATCAAAACATTCAGTAATGGTAGCCTGGCATCATCCAGTTCTTCTGGTCTCATGGCAGAGGAGGCAGTTGTTCATGAAGACAGTTAGCCACACATTCCATTTCATCTTGCTATTCCTGACTGTCCTTCTTCCTCTGTTGCTCCAAGCGGATGTTTGTTGTTGTTAGGTGCTGTCAAGTCAGTTCCTACTCATAGCGACCGTATGTACAACAGAACGAAATACTCCTTGTTCCTGTGCCATCCTCACAATTGTTGTTATACTTGAGCCCATTGTTGCAGCCACCGTGTCAATCCATCTCGTTGAGGGTCTTCCTCTTTTTCACTGACCCTCTGCTTTACCCAGGAAGATGTCCTTCTCTAGGAACTGATCCCTCCCGATAACATGTCCAAAGTGTGTGAGACTTAATTTCGCCATCTTTGTTTCTAAGGGGCATTCTGGTTGTATTTCTTCTAAGACAGATTTGTTTGTTCTTTTGACAGTCCATGGTATATTCAATATTCTTCGCCAATACCACAATTCAAAGGCGTCAGTTCTTCTTTGATCTTCCTTATTCATCATCCAGCTTTGGCATGGATATGAAGCAATTGAAAACACCATGGCTTGGGTCAGGGGCACCTTAGTCTTCAAAGTGACATCTTTGCTTTTCAACATATTAAAGAGGTCTTTTGCAGTAGATTTGCCCAAGGCAATGCATCTTTTGATTTCTTGACTGCTGTTTCCATGGGTGTTGACTACAGATCCAAATAAAATGAAATCCTTGACAACTTTAATCTTTTCTCCGTTTATCATGATGTTGCTTATTGGTCCATTTGTGAGGATTTTTGTTTTCTTTATGTTGAGGTGTAATCCATACTGAAGGCTGTGGTCTTTGATCTTCATTGGTAAGTGCTTCAAGTCCTCTTAACTTTCAGCAAGCAGGGTTGTGTCATCTGCATAACGCAGGGTGTTAATGAGTCTTCCTCCAATCTTGGTGCCCCGTTCCTCTTCATATAGTCCAGCTTCTCGGATTATTTGCTCAGCATACAGATTGAGTAAATTGGTGAAAGGATACAACCCTGACGCATATCTTTCCTGACTTTAAACCACACAGTATCCTCTTGTTCTGTTCAAATCACTGCCTCTTGATCTGTGTACAGGTGGATAGAGACCAATTATTGTACCTTGTTTTATAGTATATTTTTACAAGTGCATTTTATTTTATTTTATTTTTTTCCCAAACAGATAAACAATCAGATCCTGTATGGAAGAAGTCACCAAAATGCATCTGCCATTATTAAGACTGCTCCAACAAAGGTGAAGTTGGTTTTCATTAGGTAAGATAGATATATCTGGTGTTTCAAAATCACAGCGATCTCTTCTGGAGATGTTATTATTTGTGTAAGACTATCTCGTCTTTGGTTTGTCTAACAAAATTACTGTCTATTTAAAAATATGTTTTCGTTTTTTGTTACTTTAAGAAAAGTGTAGGTTGTTTTGGTCATGAGATTTTTTTTGTTTGTTTCACATGATAGAATTGGTAGTTGAAGCAAATATTTGTATTTAAATTATAGAAATTTCTTCCTGTCCTGGAGCTGATTGTTTTGTATATAAATATAATGGAACTCTTTTGGAAATGCTGATTCTTAAATCATATGGAATTGCAAGGGGCCCTGAATAAACAAAACAAACTTGAGGGAAAAAAGAAAAAGAACAAAGTAAGAGAACTCGCACTTCCTGATTTTAAAATGTACTACAAAGCTACAGGAATAAAAACAGTGTAGTACTGTATACGGATCAACACCTAGACCAATGGAATAGAATTAAAAATCCAGAAATAAACCCTTGTGTCTATGGCCAATTGATTTTTGATAAGGGTGCCAAATCTATTCAGTGGGGGGAAAGAACAGTCTCTTCATTAAATGGTGCTGAGACAACTGGATTTTTACATGCAAAAGAATGAAGCTCTGCTGAACAGGTTTCAGTGGTACTTGTAGACTAAGATGGGCTAGGAAGAAAGACCTGGCAATCTACTTCCAAAAATCAGCCAGTGTATACCCTATGTATCACAATGGTTCCATTTGTAACCAATCATGGGAATGATGCAAGACTGGCAGTGTTTTGTTCTATTTTGCATCAGGTCACTATGAGTTGGGGTCCAACTTCGTGGCAGCTAACGACAGCAGCAAAGACCCATACCTCACACAGTATACAGTAACTCAAAACAGATGAATGACCTAAATATAAGAATTAAAACTATCAAACTTACAAGAAAATGTAGAGAAGAAGCCTTCAAGACCTTATTTTAGGCAATGGGTTTTTACATATGACAACAAAAGCATGAGTACAAGTGAAAAAATAGACTGGACTTCATCAAAATTAAAAACTTTCATTTGTGCATCAAGGGACATTGTCAAGAAAGTGAAGAGACAATCTTCAGAATGGGAAGAAATATTTGGAAATGATATGTCAAATAAGGGTTTAATATCCAGAATTTACAGTCAACTCTTAAAACTCAACAACAAAAAGACTAACAACTGAATTAAAAAATGGGCAAAAGACATGAATAGACATTTTTCCAAAGAAGATATACAAATGACCAACAAGTAGATGAGAAGATCAGAGCTTGGAACTGGTTTGTTCCTGTTTAAAACCATGCTGAGAATTTGCATTTCTAACAATCTCTCAGGGGATGCTAATGCTGCTGGTTAGAGACCATTTCTGAGAACCACTAGTAGAGCAGTGGTTCTCAAATTTTATTATATGTAAGAGTCACCAAGGGATCTTGTTAAAATGCAGATTCTGATTCATTATATTGGGGTGGAAATGCAAATTCTCAGCAGAGGTTCGAACCTGAACGAACCAGTGGGAATGTAAAATGGTGCAGTCTCTGTACCCAAAAGAATTGGAAGCAGCAACTGAAAACAACTGAGTACTAGTGAAAATCCAGAGTTGAAGAGATGTCAGTTCTGTTGTCTAGAATCATGCTGTGTTTTGGGACCAGGGCTTCGAACTGGTTCATTCAGGATTGAGCACCTGCTGAGAATATGCATTTCTAAAAAGTTCCCAGGTGATGCTAATGCTGCTGGTTAGGGAACACTTCTGAGAACCACTAGTAGAGTAAAAAAAAAGAAATGAAACCCATTGATGGAGAGTCCATTCCGAGTCATAGCGACCCTATAGGACAGGGTAGAGAACTGCCCTATAGAGTTTCCAGGGAGGGCCTATTGGATTCGAACTGCTGACCTTTTGGTTAGCAGCTGTAGTACTTAATCACTACACCACCACGGTTTCCACTAGTAGAGTAGTTCTCAAATTTTATTATACATAAGAATCACCTGTAGGAACTTTTTAAACCGTAGATTCTCATTCAGCATTATCTTGAGTGGATATGCAAATTCTCAGCAAGGGTTCGAACCTGAAAGAACCAGTTCGAAGCCCTAATTGGGACTCCACATTTACCCACCTGGTAGCTGGTTGAGCCCTTATGATATAAATGAATCAGAATTAGAAATCCTGTTTGTTTGAAGCCAATTGTCACATCAGCAATACGTTTGTTTCTCTATTATTTGACTGAAATGACAGATAAATCTGAAGAATTTTTGGTGCTTTACCTAATCCTGTATGTTAACTGTTTCTCTGTTTCTTCTCCCTCTGTGACTCAGTTATCGTCTGTAAATTGACGATAGAACACCTACTCATTAATCGTGATAATTTAATAGATCTAAAATGCTCACCACAGTGCCTGGCATAGAGTAAGAGCTAAATGTTAGCTGGTATTTTATGATAGTGATGGTCATTATTATTCTTCCTCTTCTCACCAGTTCCTAATCAGTAAAAACTTCTGTCCATTCCTAGGGGACTGTTGGGAGTAGAGGGAGTTTTATTCCCATATATGAGCACTAATGAAGGTGATTGCAATATCTCTTCCCACATCATCCCTTCAGCCTCATTGGGTGTTGCTGCTTGGCTCCTGGCTTTCCAGTTTTTTACTGTTGTTTTCGTAGAGAGAAACCTTCCTTCTTCTTGTATCTCTTTGCATATTAAGACAGCCTCTTCTGGCTTGCTGACCTTGAAGTCCTCTTTTGGTTTCCATGCCTCTCCTGTTGTCAGAGATTCAGAAATCAGTTAGATGATGAAAACATGAACAGATTTGAGTAAAGGTCAGACCCTGAAGAGATTAAGATGGTGTTCATTGAGTCAGATCCACACATATACTGCATTTAGGCCTGAAAACATCTTATACAAGTTGCTAGCTCTAAGTACAACAGAAGGCTGGGCAGTGAAAGGATGCAAGAGTATTGTATTTCGGTTACAAAGTAATTAAGAACCACTGTGATCCCGGAAAATTACCAAACATAAACCTTTAGAAAAAACTTTTCTGCCTCAATGACCTTAAGCAAGTTATATTTCAGCTCTGAGCCTGGGTTTTCTTCTTCTTTAAAAGAAAACGGCACTACCTGCCCCTGCCCCCTGCCACAGGGGTGTATGAGCATAGTATGAGAAGATGTATATGGCACTGACTGCAGGGCCTGGACATAAACATTCGCACATGGCAGCTGCTGTTGCTGCAAGTACTGTTATTAACATTACTATTACCACTTCATTCAGTGTTTGTGGGACATTTATTGCTCATGCTGGGTCATCCCATTTTAAAGACAGCAGAAAGAAAATTGAATAGGATCCAAAGGAAATCATTTAATACAATTAAGCAGTTGGGAAATAGAACCCTCCTCCTTCAATAAACAAAGGTTAATGGTTTGAAATTATTTAGAATACAGAAGAGAATGCTGAGTAGAAATTTAAAAATAGAAGTAAAGCCCTGTTAATTTAGTTTCTGATGATTTCTATTTTGATTGTTCAGAAGGGAGCAGAATAAAGGAAAGAATTTGTTTAGTAAACAAAAAAAAATGTTGTAAACAATATTGAGGATATTGCAAATGTTTATTTACTGCAAGTGATTTTAAGCAATTTAGAAGTATTAATGTATATTTAAAATTCATAATCTAATTGTAAACCTTTCTTGCATGGTCATTAAATTATTGTACTTAGCACATGGTGGGCATTCGGAAAGCTTTATTGAATTAATTTCCTTTCAGCTCCTTCTAAGCAATTCTAGATTCTTGTATTTTCCAAAGGTAGCAATCATATTAAGTGAGTTTGACAAATTCATCATACTTCAGTCCCTCTCCCTACATCTTTCCCAAATAATCTGAATAAGGAAGATTTTTTATATCTTATTTTATTGGGAGAAAAAAATATGTAGGAATGATTCTGAACAATCTACTGTTGTGTCCAATTTTAGACTGTACAAAGGAAAATGAGCTTAAATTGAATCAAGAGAGATGTTTGCTCTGCTGACAGTCTTTCTTTGATTCAGTAGACATGTCTGGTAATTTATGTGCGGTTATTTTATTAATTTATTAATGCTTTAATTTCCATAAGGCAAGGTCCTATTCATCTGACTAAGAACTGTTTCCGTTAGATACAAATTCTTTACTAAAGCAAGGCTGAACTATGAGGCTTAGTGATTAAAAGAAGAAACCATGGATTCACCCAGCCTGTGCTTAATCCCAGCTCTGTCAGTTTCCTGGTCTTTAACATGGTGATGATGTAGCTATCTCTCGAGCTGTCTACAAATGTTATGTATTAGCACATATGTATTCCTGGCAATATGAGCTCAACAGTGTTTGCTGCAATGATGATGATGATGTTGGACCAGAGGTGGAAAGGGAGGGACAAACGTGAAGATAAAAGATAAAACAGAAAGAAGAAGTCAAGGAGAAGGAAAGAGGAAGAAAAGTAAAAAGGAATCACTCCCAGATATATACTAATTCCATAATGTTTTTTTAAGTGAAGCAAATTCACAGTTTAAGAATGCTTTAATTACCATTATAATGAATAAGCATTCGGAGAGATACCTATGGGACATTATGTAAAACCATTACTGGAAAATTTCAGAATAAGAGAGATGGACAGAGCCTGCCTGAAAATATCTCTTTAAATTCCCTCTCAGTGTGTCTTTTTTTAATTCTGATGACCTGGTATACTAACACGGAATATACCAAAAGCCAAACCAAACCCATTGCCATCAAGTCAGTTCCAACTCATAGCAACCCTTTAAAGACAGAGTAGAACTTCCCCATGAGGTTTCCAAGACTGTAATCTTTATGGAAGCAGACTGCCATATCCTTCTCCCGAAGAATGTCTGGTGGGTTCGGACCACAGACCATTAGGTTAGCAGTCGAGCACTTAAGCACTGTTCCACCAAGGGTCCTTAACAAGGAATATTTAAAAACAAAGCAAAACAAACCTGTTGCCGTCTAGTCGATTCTGACTCATAGCAACCCTATAGGCCAGAGTAGAGCTGCCCCATAGAGTTTCCAAGGAGCAGCTGGTGGACTCGAACTGCCAACCTTTTGATTAGCAGCCCTACCTCTTAACTGCTGCACCACAAGGGCTCCTAGCAAGGAATTTAGTGCTAATTAATGAATGTATAGAGAGAAATCTAATAAACATGCATTAATCCCCATGTCAATAAAAAGTACCTGTAATAGATTTTTGGAGGTAAATAATATCAAAAAGTGTGAGAATACGAAGCATTCAAAGAAAGCAAATGTAGGAAATATTTTATTGCTCACCCCATCTGTCCATCACCTGCAGAATAATTTGGTAGACTTGTGCCCTATTCACGCATGATGACCTGTCACTTTAGGTGCTATCCAGCATTTCATCCTCTCATTTAGGCTGATTGTCTATTTCATTATTCATTTAGGTACATCTTTCAAACTCTGCCGTGTAGAGTACGTTTTTCAGTCTACTGTTACCAGAACCTTAACTTTGGCTATTTGGGGACCAAATTCTGAAGCAGTTAAAATTGATTTGTTATCAAGTTTCAGGAAGTTAACACTTTTAGTCATCTTAGCACAATAAGCTTTGGTTATACTTTTGTTTTAAACTCAGCATAACTTATACTGTGTTGTAATGTTACTTTAAAGACTAGTTTTCATAAAACAGTGAGTGCTTCTGTTTGGCAATACTTCTTCCCCTACTTGAAATTTTAGAGTCTTTGTGCCTTTCCATTATACAGAAATTTCTGGCTTTTATACCTTGGCAGAGGGAGCCCTGATGGCACAGTGGTTAAAATGCTCAGCTTCTAACCAAAAGATGGATGGTTCAAACCCACCAGCTGCTCTGCAGGAGAAAGAGTGGCAGTCTGCATCCATAAAGATTTATAGCCTTGGAAACCCTATGGGACAGTTCTACTTTGTTATACGGGGTCACTATGAGTTGGAATCCACTTGACAGCAGTGGGTTTTCGTTATACCGTAGCAACTCTTCTTTTCAAATTTACTGACAATTGAGATAAAAATAGGAACTAGCCACACGTTTTGGCAGTATGATTAGTAGTAATCACAGAAAGCTATTAAAATATGCTGCAAGCAACATTTTAATTAAACTAGGGCCTTTGGTCTATAGCAATGTACATTTGTGTGATCGCGTCCTTGTCATTTTTTTAACACTTATATTTATTCATATACTAATTGATCTGTAATTCACAAGAGACCTGTGAGTCATTAGTGCAAATTAGCAAGTTGCTGCTATATATTCATGACTTACATAATTACTTTTTTCCCTTTTTCTTTTCACATGCTTAGAATTTGAACAATTCTGTAAATTGTGGCCTAAACATATGGACTCCAATATATTAGATTATTTAACTCTGAATCATCCAGATGTATATTACAATCTAGGTCCTGTCTTTGCTATGCATCACAAACTCAATTCTATTGGGTTTTTCTGTTCAGCATTATCCCCTGTACATGAGCACACCAATCTGAGTACAGGAGGAGAGCTATATTAATACGATGAAGAATGAATCGCTATATTTGGCAGGTCAGGGATCCAAGAAGATTAATGATCTCACCCGCAGCTCTTGTCGTACCTTCCTCACTATGGAAGATTAAATGTCATGTATAACAACTCACTCTCCATTACATAATTACATGTGGAAAATGTGTACTGTGTAAGAACTCCTGAGGCTAAAGGAGACCAAATGAAACTGAAAGCCTTGGAAAGATTTTGTGGTAGCTGTCAAGCCCCACTGAGTAAAAGTGGACTCACTGTGGGATCCTCCTTACTGTATCAATTGAACAATATGTATTTTTTTCTTAATTAAAAACATAGTGTGGCTCATTATCCTCTGGTCATTTCACTCACTGACAGATGATGTTAACTTGAAATTAATATGAATTTCAGGATCATCTCTAGGAGAAGTCCATATGAAGAAGTAACTTGAATGTCTCTTTCATTAATCCCTATTGTACTCTAGATCCTTTAGATTTTGTTTTGATAATAGGAGGGGAAAGATTGTGGGCACAAGTATGGCTTTTACTTTTATAAAGAAACATCCATTCACTTATTCAACAAATGTTTACTGAGTGCCTACTTTGTGCTGGTGCTGTGGTGTCAGTGATGCAAAGACCACTATCTCTGTCCTAAAGGAGCTCAAGAGGAAGCAGAGGCAAATACCCTAGTACCGTATCCAATGACTGAAATGCTATGATGCTGTAAGAACATAAAGGAAATGCACTCATTGTGGAATGAATTATTGATATGTTGAAGATATGTTTAAGTCCTAACCCCTGGTACCTGTGAACGTGACCATGTTTGGGAATAGGGTGTTTGAAGATGTTATCAGTTAACATGAGGTCATACTGGAGTAAAGTGGATCCTAACCCAGTCTGAGTGATGTCCTTATGAAAGGGGAGAAGAGACACAGGCAGAAGGAAGAAGGCTATGTGATGACAGAGTTTTCTGCTGTAATTGCAAGCCAAGAAATGCCTGGGTCTACCAGAAGCTGGGAAAAACAAGAAGGAATCTTCCCCTAAAGCCTTCAGAGAGCATGGCCCAACCAACACATTGATTTGAATGTCTAGCCTCCAGAATCGTGAAACAATAAATTTCTGTTTTTATAAGTCATGTGCTTTGTGGTATTTTGTTACAGCAGCACTGGGAAACTAATCCAGCACCTAACCTAGTCTGTGGCCATAGAGAAGGAGGTCCTTATGCTGAGACCTGAAGGACAAGTAAGCAAAGTCATAGTATTAAGAGAAATCGAAGATTCTGGAGTTGGGTATTATACTCGGTATATTTGAACATTTACTTCTACGTGGAAAGCAGTCCTTCTTTAACAAAGTACCATTTACAGCAACTGTTTTGAATTCTGTGAGGAAGCATCTTTCTAAAGGATCCTTAAAGAATGCGATGCCTTTTTTAGAGTGCATGTGTAGTGTCATCGGTGATGTATCTGACAAGAAATTTTAAGGAAGAAGCCTGTCATTAGCACTGAACTTTATTAGGAGTCACAGGATGGAGGCAAATGGAGTCACTCTCCTGCAATTTCAAGACTCTTCTGTTTCTCTTTTTAGTTGGACCATGTTGTAGACCCCTTTGAGCCTCTAAACTGCTAAGTCTTGTTTAACTTCTTCTGGTACTTGTTTACTGTACTTTTCATTTTAAATTGTAATTTTAATTATTAATTTTATTAACGTAAGTAGAATTTTGACACAATAGCTACAACAATGGACTCAAACATACCAACAGTCATGAAGATGGCATTGGACCACGCAACATTTTGCCCTGCTATACATAAGATGAAGGAGCCCTGGTGGTATATTGGGCAATGCTAACTGATGGTTGGAAGTTTGAATCCACCAGCTAGCTGCTCCATGGGAGAAAGACGTGGTAGTCTGTGCTTCCGTAAAGATTACAGCCTTGGAAACCCCACGGGGCAGTTCTACTCTGTCTTATAGGGTTGCTATGAGTCAGCATCTAACTTGATGGCAATGGGTTTTATACATAAGGTCGCCGCGAGTCAGAGACTCAAGGGCAACTAACTAACAACAACTAAGTAGAATTTGTCATTATTTTTGTTCAACAGCAAGGTGTAGAGTGTTTTTCGTTTTGCACTTTTGTCAAGGACATTGGAAATCAATATATCCAAATAAGAAGTCTTGTTCCCTTTGAGATACTATAGTAACCTTGGGATCTGTGCATTTAATTCAGTTGATTCCATTGCATCATGCATTTCTGGAATCATTTTGAAAGCCTGTGGTATATTCTTTTGAATATCCACAGCAGTAGTAAATTTTCCTCTTCTGAGGGTAATTTTAGTTAATCAGTCTAAAGTGGCCAACAGTTTTACAGGACTATTCATGATTTAGTTGAATTTAGTGAATTGAGTAAAGGGTTGCTACCAAACAACAATCTCATCTTTCTTTATGATTTGTAAAGTACCTTTGAAAGTCAACCTTATTATTTCATGGACAGAATTGGCACTTTTTTCGTTACTCCCATTCCTCAATATTTTCCCGTTGCCATCCAGTCGATTCTGACTCATAGCGACCCCATAGGAGAGTAGAACTGCCCCGTAGGGTTTCCAAGGAGCAGCTGGTAGATTTAAACTGCCAACTTTTGGTTAGCAGCTGTAGTTCACCGTAGCTCTTAACCACTGTGCTACCAAGGCTCCATTCATCAATATAGTACTAGTATACATTAGCTTCTGGAAATTTTGACTATGTCACATTTTTTGGCCGGTCAACACTTATATTCCCTTCCCTTATAGAATGCCTGTGTCCTTTGGGCTGCCCAACATACACACAGACAGTCACATATATAATATAACTAGTCTTGGTGGAACAGTACGTCCAGATTCCTGTTTAGATCTGGCTGAAGGAGCCAGATCTTTCTCTCACTGTTGACGTATAGCCCACTGGGTGGTGATGTGACTTAAGCTTGGGCAATATAACACCTTAGACTTAGAATAAGAATCAAGAAATGTGAGTGATTTTATATGAATGGTGTTTATTCATTGACCCCTGATCCAGACATTCCTGCTGTGAAGTCATTCTGCTTCCTGCTTCCTTGTCCTCTGGCATTGTCTTAGCTCCTGTCTGTTCCAATCCTGGTCCTATTGCTTTTCTGTTGGTTTTGTGAGATCCCAGTATCCCTGTAATACAGTCCTTTTTCCTTAAGTTGGCCCAAATCCCTTTCTGTTGCTTGCTGCCAAAGAATCCTAGTGAATAGGAGGAATATAAAAGTAGAGCTAGCTGAACAAATCATGAGCTACCAGAGTGAGATATATGATTCCCTCTGTATGTTTTCTGGTCACATGTAGGCTTTTAGTAGCCTTGATTTCAAAAAGTTTTTATCCTTCGAACTCTGAACAAGTCTTCACTGTGGATCTATTCCTATATGACACATATCTATTACCAAACCCTTCAGTGGCACTTGAAATGAGATTACCATGATTATCTCACAGTAATCAGGCAGGATTTACCCCTGGTTTATCCCTGGGAGTAGAGTCACCTTCCCCAGCACCCAAGACTCAAAGGATTAAGCCCTCAACTACCAACCGAAAGATTGGCAGTTCGCCACCCAGGGACTCCTTCACAAAATAATACTGAGGGAATTACAATCCAGTGTCCTGGTGGTGCAATGGTTAAGAGCTCAGCTGCTAATCAAAACGATCGACAGTTTGAATCCACCAGCCTTGAAACCCTCTGGGGCAGTTCTACTCTGTTCTATAGGGTCACTGTGAGTCGAAATCAACTTGATGGCAACGTGTACTGTTCACCACTCTAACTGCCTGTCAAACAAAATGAATATTTTGAAGAATTTTTAGTCATTATATCTATATAATGGACTCAAGCATACCAATGACCATGAAGTTGGTGTAGGACCAGGC
>NW_004443939.1:8161527-8162389 GCF_000243295.1 Trichechus manatus latirostris
ACTGAAGTCCCTGTTTGTCCCTGTTTCCTTGCTGGCTGTCAGCCAGGGGCTCCTCTCAACTCCTAGAGGCCACTCATATTCCTTGCCATGTGGCCCCCTGCATTTCCAAGCCAGAAATGGCACTTCTAATCTCTGACTTCCTTACTCTGATCTCGAGACCCTGATATAAAAGGCTTGTGTGATTAGGTCATGTACACCCTGATAATCTTCCTTTATCTTAAAGTTAGCTGTGCCATATAACATGACCTAACCACGAAAGTAAAATTCATCAAATTCATTGTCCTGGAAGCTATACAGCGTGTAAACTAGGAGGTGGGAATTCTTAGAATTCTGCATAACACAGGTTGCTGCATGATTTTTACCAATATGAGTGTATTTTTATAACAAAATAGAATTGAAATCAGGATCCAAAATGTGTGGTTGTCGTAAACATAAACTGAATTGCGGTTGTGCCTAGCATCTTCTTGGAAGGAAACATTCATAACTAGAGTTTGGACTAAACTAACAGCCCCTGGATAGTAACTTCACTATTGTGATTGTGCGTTGTTGTTGTTAGGTGCTCTCTAGTCTGTTCCAACTCGGAGTGAACCTATGTACAACAGAATGAAACAATGCCCGGTCCTGTGCCATCCTCGCAATTGTTGCTATGCTTGAGCCCATTGTTGCAGCCTCTGAATCAATCCATCTCATTGAGGGCCTTTGTCTTAGTCATCTGGTGCTGCTCTAACAGAAATACCACAAGTGGATGGTTTTAACAAAGAGAAATTTATTCTCTCACAGTCCAGTAGGCTACAAGTCCAAATTCAGGGCATCAGCTCCAGGGGAATGCTTTCTCCATTGGCTCTGGAGGAAGGTCCATGTC
>NW_004443939.1:8163359-8164696 GCF_000243295.1 Trichechus manatus latirostris
ACTGTAGTGTCTTGCATGTTGCTGTGATGCTGGAAGCTATGCCACCAGTATTTCAAATGCCAGGTTTTGGCAGAGCTTCCAGACTAATACAGACTAGGAGGAAGGACCTGGTGATCTACTTCTGAAAAAACTGACCAGTGAAAACTTGATGATTATAATTGTTTCCTTATCTGTATTCCTCACTAGTTGCTAGTATTCTGGAAGGTAGAAATCATGTTTTATTCATCTTTGTATTCATAGTATAAATATTTGTTAAATAAACAAATGTATATATTCCAAATAAAATCAGAGCTGTGTTGTTGAGTTTCAACCCAATAAAGTCTAGCTATCGTAAATTAAAGGGAGAATTTATTATAAGAATACGGAGATGCCTAATGGACTCCTAAGTAAGGAGCCATACAAGTAAGTCTAAGAAGGAGAAGAAGCAGAGCAACTCCAGGAATATTAACAGAAGTGAGTCCTGAACCACCTGTTTAGCCTTGAACTTTTCCATTGGTAGGGCCGGGTCTTGTCTCAGAGAACTCCTGGTCTCTGGTGTCTATTCTAAATTTTGAGTCCCTGGGATGGAGAATCTGATTGGCCCAAACTAAAGCAGATGTCTTCTCCCTAAATCCAATCATGTTGAGGCAGTGATGTCAGTGTTACATAGTGTAGGTATTGCTACAGGCACCCACAGAAATTTCCACTATGTGCAGTAAAAGCTGACAGCGTGGCATCGTTTCCATAGTTCTGCTTTCATATCTTTTTCTGCCTGGTTAGGATCACTTTCATTCAGCAAACAATTATGAGACACGTATTCTCTGTCAGGTACCCTGCTACATGCTGGAGTTACAAAGAAAAATAAGATTCCATCTCTGTGCTGGAAGAGGGAGAAAGAACAGCACAAATAATAGTAATAAAACATGGCATGTTCAACACACAATTTCTGTTTCTGATTATATCTTGTTTTGGGGAACCCATTACCTGTTGCCACCAAGTTGATTCTGACTCATAGTGACCCTATAGGACAGAGTAGAACTGCCCCATAGGGTTTCCAAGGAGCACCTGGTGGATTTGAACTACCGACCCACCTTTTCGTTAGCAGCCATAGCTCTGCGCTACCAGGGTTTCCATTTGGGGCAGCAGGGCATAAGAAATGTGCATTGAGTTAGTTGTAAAGGAAACATTTCATTCAAATTCTTGCTTGTTCATCCTGTAAGTGTTGTGAGAATCACAGGAAATGAGAGGTCAGAAGGTTTTCAGAATTCTTTCAGGCTAACTGCCTGTTTGAGGTGTAAATGCCTTCTCTCCTTTTGTTTTCTTTCCCCGTTTAACTTTAAAAAAATTGCTACCAAGTC
>NW_004443939.1:8164796-8166045 GCF_000243295.1 Trichechus manatus latirostris
ACTTTAAAAAAATTGCTACCAAGTCCGCTCTCCACTGGCTTGATCCTGAGGTGTGTGAACACTAACTATTAAGTGGATTATAAGGCATTATGAACTGTAACGTCTTATAGCAGGCTTCTTCTCTCCAACGAGAGTTAATTGTAGATTTCTATTATGTGAGGTTGAAAAAAAAGGGCCATTAAAGTTATTCTAATTTGGGAGGAATTCATTAAGTTGTGAAGGGATAATATGGCTGATTTTAGCTAACTTGGTCCATTTAATCATGATCTCTCAATAAGACTTTATGTGCAGCTGTATTTTTAATGCTGGTAACCTTTGAAAGAGATATGGAAAGGCATCTGCTTAATTACTGCCAAATATACTCTGCCCTGAGAGCTCCAAAGCTGGAGCAGACTTGTCCTCTTGGCTTTTGGCTCTTAGCTAGAACTGAGCACTATTGTGTTATTTGATGGGGGAAACGGAATAGGAAAGGGAATTACCGCTGGGAAAATGCTGTTAGTTTCCCAGGGGTAACTGAATACTCTTCTATATATGAGCAAACTGCTGAGGAATGGATAGTACTCCCTGAAAAACATTAGCAATCTCTTAAGGTAATAGTGCATGCTCAAGGAATCTGTAATGCTGTCAGAAAAAGATATATTCTTCATGCTCTGTGTCACTGTATAGATTTAGTTTTCCTCCCAGCTGCTTTGGCTTGACTTGTGTACTAGATACCCAAGAATCTGAGAAGATTAGAGCAAGAAATGTACCTAGACTTCACCTCTGAAAAAATATATCTGTTGTTGTTAGGTGCCATTGAGTCAGTTCTGACTCGTAGCGACCCCGCGTACAATAGAAAAAACACCACCAGGTGCTGTGTCATCCTCACAATTGTTGCTGTTTTTGAGCCCATTGTTGCAGCCACTTTGTCAATCCATCTTGTTGAGGATCTTCCTTTTTTTTCACTGACCCTCTACTATACCAAGCATGATGTCCTTCTCCAGGGAGTGGTCCCTCCTGGTAACATGTCCGAAGTACATGAGATGCAGTCTTGCCATCCTACCTTCTAAGGATCATTTTGGCTGTAATTTCAAGACAGGTTTGTTTGTTCTTCTGGCAGTCCATGGTATATTTTTCAGATACATCAATTCTTCCATGTTCATTGTCCATCTTTCAGATGCATATGATGCAATTGAAAATACCACGGCTTGGGTCAGATAGACCTCAGTCCTCAAAGTGACATCTTTGCTTTTTAACACTTTAAAGAGGT
>NW_004443939.1:8171361-8172945 GCF_000243295.1 Trichechus manatus latirostris
GGAACAATTTGTGTATAAATTATTGAATGGGAAACTAACTTGCTCTGTAAACTTTCACCTAAAGCACAATAAAATGTTCCAAAAAATTCAGTCATACAATATACATTATTCTTATTCATTCAAAAAATATTCATTCAGTGTATATTATGTGTCAGGCACTATTCTGGGTGTTAGAGATGTAGCTGTGAATAGGTTCCCTGCCATGGTTCAGCTTCGATTGTAATGAGGGGAGAAAGCAAATTAACTAACAAGTAAATAAACTGAGAGAAGTATCAGATAGTGGTCAGTGCCCTGCAGAGAATTAAAATAGGGTGCCCACTTTGATTAGTCATAGAGAAGGTCTCTTGGACAAGGTGAAATTTAAATGAGATCTAAATGATAAGAATGAGCCAGAATACAAAAATAAAAAGAAAGAGCTTTCCTGCAGAGGAGACAGAAGACTCTCAAGTGAGAATGAGTATGGCGTGTTTGAGATGTTTGAAGAATGTGGCTGGGAGTATATTGGTAACCAGAAAAAGAAGTGAAATATGACACAAGACGGAGAGAGAAAGAGAGACTTTATAAGAGTAAGAAGTTTGGATTTTATTCTATATGCAGTAGAAGTCTCTGGAAGGTTTTAAACAGGGGAATAAGGTGGCCTGCTTTACAATTTTAAACGGCTGCTAAGTAGAGAATGGACTGCAGTAAGGTAGAAGCAATTTACTGGAAGACAGAAGCCCAGGTTAGACCTGATTGTGGTTTACATGAGGTGTTGGCAGTGGAAGCAAAGAAAATCAGGACAGATTCTTGATGTTTTGGCAGTTGAGTCAGACTTGAGTGATTAAATGTGGGAGTTGAGGGAAAATAGAGTATCACGGATTAACCTAGATTTTTGGCTTCAGCGACTGGGTGGGTGGATACTGGTGCCATTTACTGCACTTTGTTGAAGAAAAGCTGTTTTTCAACAGGGAGGAGAAATTAAGAGTTCTGTTTTAGATATGTTAAGTTTTAGATGACCATTATACATCCTTCTTTTTTTTTTTCCAAGAAATCTGGAAATTTTTTTTTTTTTTTGTTAACATTAAGTAATGTTCATCTCTCTGGGTCAGTAAGTATAGTTCTAATGATATGTTTTTAATATGGTCTATTATGATTTATATTTTTTCCAACTGACAGATATTCAAATGATTTCCAGTGTTTTGCCCAGTAAAAACAGTACCAAAATTTGTGTGTGTGTATCAATCATTACATAGTAATACTTTTATTTCTTTAGCATAGATTCCCAATGTAAAATTGCTGAGTCAAAAGCCACATATGTTCAAAATTTTAATCTAAATTACCACTTATTACCTAAAAAGATTGTAGTGATAGACAGTGCCTCCCCAACCATAACTATTTAGCCACAGCTTTACCAGCACTGGATATTTTCATTCCGCTTAAGACCTAAGGTAGGTAGTTAGCATGTTGGTGGAGGATGGGCCCCAGACCCTGTTAGGTGCATTTGAGTTGATTCAGACTCATAGTGACCCTATAGGTAGAACTTCCTCATAGGGTTTCCAAGTCTGTAAATCTTTATGGAAGCAGAATGCCATAACTTTCTCCTGC
>NW_004443939.1:8174169-8175119 GCF_000243295.1 Trichechus manatus latirostris
CAAATGTTTAAGTATATTATATCCTCAATATTTAAGTATATTACACAATATTAGGTATTGTTTTTATTTTTTAAATTGTATTAACTACAAAAATGTTTCTGTAATAACTAAGGAAATAGTTATTAAATCAATTGTAAGAAATAAAGTTTACTAATACCTTAATCATTGCAGAATCAGTAGTAATAAGTCAGAAAAATAACCTGATGTCATTCATAATAAGTCATCATATTTTGAAAATTTGAAAGACTGATTTTATTTTTAAATAAAGCAGGTTAGTAATATATGTAAAATGTAAATCATGAATAATACCAGTGTTAAGTTTCAAGAACCTTTTCACAATATTTAAAGTGTGCCATTATTTACATTTCCTTTTCAAAAATAATTAAATCACTTTTAAATTTATAAATAATAAATCCATTTCTCTAAAAGGATATGCTATGTGATGTTTCTATTGCACCATCACAATGTAAACTACATCCTCAAGAGGGCTTTCTAGTTTTAGTTCCGTCTCTGGACTGTTGACCTCTAGTAACTGCCACCAGATGATGACTGATAGCCCTCCTGTGGTTGGCATATAAAAGTGCAGATATGCTCTGGTTCCCTAATCACTTCCTCAACCCTTCCTGTTTGCCTTTGTAGCCCTACAACTGTTTCCTAGGGAGTGCTTAAGCATAATGCCTATCCAGCATATTGCTAGCCCATTTAAATCATAACCAAATAGATGAAATACAGCCATGTCATTATTAAACCTGGTGACAATAATTAAGCATAATCGAATAGTACTTTTATTAGTATAATAATGGTATCTCATATTCATTTATTCAGCAGATATTTATTGAGCCCTTATTATGTGTCAGGCACTGTTCTGGACACCAACGATACAGTAGAAAACAAAATTGCTTCATGAGTTGGGTGCTAGTAGAATATTGGATGAGAAGTTTGAACGTGTG
>NW_004443939.1:8176395-8180947 GCF_000243295.1 Trichechus manatus latirostris
CCGCTCTGATGGAAAAAGATGGGGCAGTCTGCTTCCATAAAGATTACAGCCTTGGAAATCCTATGGAGCGGTTCTGCTCTGTCCTATACAGTCACTATGAGTCAGAATTGACTTGACAGCAATGGGTTTTGGGTTTTCCAGCTAGGGCTCTGTTACTCATATTTCCTTCATTATCTTGTTTTAAACATTTAGAACAATAAGCACCACAGTAAATTGTATGCATCTCAAGGGCCAGGTTTATTGTCTTCTTGACCACTTACTTCCCCAGTACCTAATGCATAGTCCCACCCCATTGTCTGTGTGCAATGGGGAGAAGAGAATAAGGTTTATTAAAAAGAGTAATAGAAGACAAGTTTAGAAAAATAAATTGAGGTCAAATGAGAGAGTTAAATTAAAATCTCAGAAGGCTTGAACTTCATGCTTTAGGCACTTGGAGCTGTTGAAGGCTTTTTGAACAACGAAGTAGTCTGATCAGGGCTCTACGTCGGGTAAATTAGTCTAAAAGGAACGCCAAAGGTGTCTTGAAGTGGGAAGTCCAATTAGGAAGCCACTACAGTGATTTCATAAGATATAATGAGGGCTCAAGTATACTTGGCTTGCAAGATATTTATTCCATTCCTTGACAAGTCAGGCTGAGTCTTTTAGAATATCTTTATATAAAAGCAAGAACCTTAATTTTTTTTTTCTCTTTTTCTCAGAAGTCATGCTTTTTTCAATACTAAATGAAATAGAGCAGGCCTCATAAAAGAATGGAGAGTTGGATTACGCAGGGAATTTAATTATCACAATTTCTATTTTTTCTTTAATTGTGCACGGCCTTTCTAGAATTCTGAGTAGCCTAGTAAATATGTTTATGACTGGGGGTAGAAGAGACAAATTCAGTTTGTCACATCTAGTAAATATGGCTTTGCAGAAGGAAATATTTGTGAATTTAGGCTGGCAATGAGACTAATAAATCATTCTGTGGTTTTTTGAAGAGGGATTGGGTTTAGGAACCATGGAATGATGAAATGTAAACCAACATAAGTTTTATTAAAAAAAGAGGAACTTTATATCAGTGATATATAGTTGTTTTTCTTTTTAAATTTACTTTGCTTAGTAAAATCTTAAATCAATTAAAAGGAAAACAGATGTATATACTAATACACTCTTTTGTCATGTTAAATGATGAAGAGGGTTGGGAACAATACTATTGAACATTTACCTGATCAGAAATGTTTTTCCAGTTCATAATAAAGTCCTTAATTATAGGCAGTTCCGAACTTCTGAATGACAACTTGTATTTAAGAATGGACTGCCATAAAACCTATTATATTTAAAATTTGAGTTAAATACAATGGTACTACTTTGTGACACCCATGAAAACATCGTGAGGTTTGGAAGTGTTTCTTAAGTGTTTATATGCATACCCATTGCCATTGCCTTCCAGTCCATTCCGACTCATGCATAGAAAGGTAAAATATATGCTGTATACTAAGACAAACATTTGACTGACAATAAGAACCGTATGTACCTGTTCTGACTTACCTACAAATTCCACTTAAAGACAGACTTAAAGACGGATCTCATTCGTAACCCAGGGACTGCCTGTAGTTTGACATTCATTAAGAACCTACTCCCAAATATAACATAATTGCTGCTCTCAAGGTTCTCACTGTTGTAACTGCACGAGCCGGAATAGGATCGGATCAGGTCCACGTCCCCCTCGTTGCAGACTGTCTAAATGGAGAAGTGGACACGGCTGTTAAGGCAAGGTGAAAACATTTATTTAGTTGGCCAAGTAAAGGAGCTCACGGGACCTGCGCACCAACACGGCTTTCTGAAACTGGGTGGGGGCCAGCTTTTATGAGCAGAATCAGGAGGTTATACCATATTCACGTTTCTTTGCTGATTATTCATTGTGGGGCAGGGCTAGGAGTCAGCAGGAAGTGACTGACGGACCCTTCGCTTCTGAAATGGGCTTGACTGTCGCCCGATGATGTTAAGTCCAGTGCATTGTCATTCGTTGACCGAGTCTTTTGGTTCCTTGGCATAAGTTTCCTCATCAGTCTGCGCATGCTTGGTGGTCTGGTACCGGTTCTTCTGGGACTTGTTTGTGACCCTTATCTGCAGAATTTCCTGAAGTTAAAACAAGAGTAAAGAAATAGTCAATCCTAGTCAAATAGTCCTGGTCTGAAGCCCCAGGAAGCCCCTGTATAACCAAAATAGTCAATCCTAGTCAAACAATCCTGATCTGAAGCCCCAATATAGCCTGCCCCTATTGTGGGGGCAGGAATGTGGCTTAGCGACCACCTTATTGTCTAGTGGGGAGAAATCCATGGCAAGTAGTGAATATGAAGAGTCCCTGAGTGGTACAAACAGTTAACATGCTCAACTGTTAACCGAAAGGTTGGCAGTTCAAGTCCACCCAGAGAGCCTTGGAAGAAAGGCCTTATGATCTACTTCCAAAAAATCAGCCATTGAAAATCCTATGGAGCACAGTTCTACTCTGATACACATGGGGTCGCTATAAGGCAGAATTGACTTGGTGGCAACTGGTTAGTGAATATAAAAAAAAACAAAAAAACAAAATCTATGATCACTTTACATAGTGGAGCCCAGGGGAGGGAATGACTAACTTCCTGAAGATTTAAAAAGACTTCTCAGTCGGTATTGAACAACATTTCTTCCTAGTCTTTTTATAAAGGTTGAGTTAAATGCACAATCAAGAGCCTTGCCATTTCCTTTCCTTCATCTATAAAACACAATTCACAGTGAAATCTACTAACTGTGGTCTTCATGGGGAAAGGTCATTCTCCTTGAGCACCCTTGGCTGAGCAGGCAGCTTTGGACAGGTGGTTTGAAGATCAGTAAGAGAGGAAAGGGACACCCAACCATACGGATTAGCTGAATCATCTTGGGTGTCAATGGGCCACCATCCGTCAGCCAGACGGTCTTCAAACCACTGTGATACAATTGTGCCTTAGAAATCATCCTTGCTGACCTAGTTTCCCTTCCCATCGCTGACTGGTCGCTGTTTTCTAAGCTCCTGGTGAGTGGGGATATTTTGAAGACTCTACCACATGAACCATTATGTTCTCAGAACAGAATCCGCATTGTTCTTTGCTATACTTCGTTTAAACATGAACGTTCTTTTATAATGTTCAGCTCTCCTAGAAAAGGAAATGCCTTATTGCTAACCTCTCTTAATTCACATTTCTGTCTTACCTGACTCTCCTCTCTATCTAGATTTTGGCTTCAACCCCTCTTCTATGGAGCTATCTCAGACTAAACCAACTAAAAAACGGAAGAAAAGTTTTAGAAGGGAGCATAGTACTCTTAAAAGGAACATGGACTTTGAAAGAAATGGATGTAGAATGAATATAAAAGTGAATCAGACCAAGCAGGTGTATGAAGCACAGATGTTTGGCTTTAAGGATCTCTCAGTCTCATTGGGGAGATCAATTCTGTACATGTAATTATGATACAAAAGTGACAAATTATATGAGAAAAGTGATAAATATTATAAGACCTTAAGGTAAAATGTTAGGAGTTTAAAGGAAAAAGAGATTACCTCCCAGCTAAGGGCGACACAGTGGCTGCAGCGATGGGCTTAAGCATAGCAACAATTGTGAGGATGGTGCAGGACCAGGCAGCATGTCATTCTGTTGTACATAGGGTCGCTGTGAGTCACAAGTGACTCAATGGCACCTAACAACAAGGAGAAGGGAAGGATTTATGAAGTAAGGGCTACATTTGAGACATGCTTGGAATGATAAATTCTGCTTCATTTTTGCCTCTAGTTTCAAGGTTTAAGATGTGGGTATAGATGTGGAGGGTATTCTTTTTAGTTTTTATTCAAATATTAAAGGATGCTTAGACCATTTAAAACCTACAGTGTCTCACCCATGTTAAAACTTCCAAGCTGAAGCATCCATTAGTTGTTTTTATACCCATTTTAATATTCATTTGATAAATATCAAGAAAATCTTATCTACTGCACTCAGATTACTGAGAAAGGTAAAAATAAAGATTTTTGTATTTTTATTTAAATGTCACTTTCCGTTCCCCCCAGGGAAACATATACATAATTAGATGAATGACATCAGCTGACTATTGTCCTAGTGTAAGTCTCCTCTCACAGGAGGTTCAGGAGCCAGCCAGCCGTTACTGGAAGAACTACCTGCAGATTGGTTTTACAAGCTAATGTGCTGAGGTTACGAACATTGACTGTTTTGAAGCTCCAGTTGGATACCATAGCTTTTCCAGGGTTCCCTACGGCTTACAGAACCAGGCTCACTGAGTAGTTTGGACATTAATATGGATTGAGTACTGATTTTTGAAGGAGTAATTCATTTTTTCAGAATTTTTTTTATCCCTAGGTCTTATTCACTCTCTGAAGTTGCTGAAAATCTATGTATTTTCAAGCTTCGTTTCTAAACTCAGGTGTGTTTTTCTTTTTTTTAGGGTAACTTCTTGATTACCTAAAATTCGCTGAGAGGAGGGTATTTTATTTAATAAAAATTTCTGGTTTACAGATAGTAAAACACTTTTTAAAAAATCCACAGTCTAA
>NW_004443939.1:8181150-8184073 GCF_000243295.1 Trichechus manatus latirostris
TCATAAGGACTACAATGAGACAGTGCATGAACAAAGAGCCCGCCTCAACAAAAAGCTAAAAATAGTTAACTGCATTTAACTTTTTTTTTGAAGTCATGCATGCTAATTCTTACCCTTCTCTAATCAAACAATGTAGAAATAATGAATGCAAAAATTTTCCACTCTCTAATCCACTCCCCAGAAGTAGTGAATTTTTAAAATTGTCCTACATAATTATAGGTAGTGTCCCTGCATGTATATCTGTATCTCTGTATATTCATGCTGGATTCACATTATATATGCTGTTTTGCATCTGTCTTTTTTTTTTCACCTAACAGTATGTTGTGGATGTCTTTCCTGTTGGTTCTTTCTTTTTGACTGTTGCCTTGTGTCCCATTGGAGAGAGTTAGCATAATTCACTAACCATAATTTATTGATGGACATTTATGGTTTTTGTCTGCTGCTGTTGCAAGCAGTGCTGCAGCAAATATCGTTTTGCACACTTGTGCAATTATATTTGCCATATCTATTCCTAGGATTCTTTACTATAGAGATATGCACAATGTAAATTTTGACACATTTTTGCTTTAATTTTGAAAAGATTATCTTAATTTACAGTTCTGTCAGTGTTGTGTAAAAATTCTTGGTTTCCTACAAAAGTACCATTACTGAATGTTCTCTTGTCCGTTTGATAGACGAAAGAATGCTATCTCTTTGCTTTAATTTCTTAAATTTTGAGTGAGGTTGAATGCCCCAAAATCAGAGCTGTTTTCTCTACAAATTATCACACCCAGGAGTGTAGTAATCCCAGGATGAAGCTGTTTTAAAATAAAAATCCAGTTAAGTACAATATAGATACTTTATTACCAGCCTTAACCTCCCTTATATACTCCTAGAAAGTAAAGAAACCTCTGGTTAAACAACTATAACATTTATCATAACTCGATTGTGAAGATGTCTAATATGTTTTAGAATTTTAATGGGGCTTATTATTTCCAGATGTCTTAATTTCATTAAACATAGTTAAAGGATTCAGCTGAAAAGTAGCATCATTGAGAAAGCAAGTACTCATTTCATCCGTTGTTTCAACCAGTATTTGTCAAGTGCTTTCCATGTGCCATATACCTTACTAGGTTCTTGAGTTTCAGAAACAAACAAGATAAACACAGCTCCTTATCTCAAGCAGTTTAGAGTCCTGTGCCTCAGTTTAGAAGATTTTGGTTGGAGGTGACAGAGTAACTGACTCAAACAGGCTGAAACAAGGAAATGTAGTAGCTCTCATAGAAGGTGGCCCTATTAGTTTCCTAGGGCTGCCATAATAAAATGCCACACACTGGGTGGCTTTAAACAACCAAAATTTATTGTCTCACAATCCTGGAGGCTAGGAGTCCAAATTCAGGGTGTCAGCAGGGTCGTGTTCTATCCAGAGGCTCTAGGGAAAGATCTTTTTTTGTCTCTCAGTTTCTGGTATCCCAAGGCGTTCACTGGCGTGTAGATGCATCTTGACATGGCCGTCTTCCCTCTGTGTCCCTGTGCCTCTTCTCCTCTTTTATAAGGACATCACTCAAATGAGATTAGGACCCACCCTATTCCAGTATGAACTCATGTTGACTGGTAACATCTTCAAAGATCTTTTTTCCAAACAAGGTCACATTGACAGGTAATGGAGGATAGGACTTCAACATATCTTTTTGGGGGACACAATTTGATCCATAATGGTAGCTGAAGGTAAGGCTGGACTCCAGAGTTGGTTGATTCAGTCACCCAGTTTTGACAGCAAGAACAGTTCTTTCCATCTCTTTATATTTGCTATGTCATCTATAGTGTCTGTCAGCTTCATCCTAAGATTGTTTTCTACATGGTTGTACAATGGCTGTCCATGGCCATTTTGCTTCATACTTTCTTGTTAATTTGGGAGATGTGGAGACTCATTGTGACTCTCTCTTAAGATCAAGGAAGACCTTTTCCGGAAGTCACCCACATACCTCTCTGTGTCTCATTGGCCAGAATTGGTTCACATTCCCATTCCTGACGAACTCTTTTGCAAAAAGAAGGGGATTAACCTTAAGGCAGTCAGGCATGGGACAGAGAATAGGGCTCAGCTTCCCCTAGGGCATATCTGTGGGCCAGAAGAATAGATACCTGAAAAAGAATTGCGTATCTGCTAGAAAGGAAGAAAACAAGAATAACTTCCAGAGAGGAAACAACAATAAAACAAGGAACTGTGATGAAGTATGTGTACAGTTTGGTACAGTATGATTAAAGAATGACATCTTTGCCATTTTCTTTTTTAATGTTCCATAGGATCAGAGTGGCACCGAACCTGTTAGTAGTGAGGAAGATGGCAGTCTCGAAGTTGGTATTAAACAATGGCCTGAAAGTGAAAGCTCCAAAATGGTGAGAATTCTGGGTATTTTTCAACCAGTGTTCTTTTTAAGGATGTATTATTGATATTTTGTACCACCTTCTATCCCATGGAAACCCTGGTGGCGTACTGGTTAAGAACTATAGCTGCTAACCAAAAGGTCGGCAGTTCGAATCCACCAGGGGCTCCTTGGAAACCCTGTAGGACAGTTCTACTCTGTCCTATAGGGTCTCTATGAGTTGGGATTGACTCGACGGCAACAGGTTTGGTTTTTTTTTTTGTTTTTTGTTTTCCTATCCCTTGGAAAAGACCGTCTGTTACGTTTGCTTCTCTGGAAACTTTGATCCCTGAAATAGGGAAAATGATTCCATATAGTGAGTAACCCATTTGCTCTGAAAAATAGGGTCCTACCTTCATCATCACACTTGAATTGTGCTGTCTAGGACTAAAGAAGCAATCTCTCTTTTTAAACTGGGTTCCTATAGAGCTTGGGCTTGTACAGCCTAGCACTTCCAGGGTTAGAATACAAGTTCTAGAAAGAAACATGAGCTCTTTTCTCTGTGTTTCAAAGGCTTAACC
>NW_004443939.1:8184682-8187024 GCF_000243295.1 Trichechus manatus latirostris
TCTCAAGACAATTAAAGAGCCCCACCTTCCGGACCTGAAGGATTGAGAATAATTTTTAGATATTGTTTCATACTACATTTCGCCAAGAATAAAGGGCTTCCCCAAACCTATTGACTGATCTCTCTCCCTACCTCATCTGCTTCTCCCTCTCTCTCTTTTTTTTTTTTTAAATCATAAAATTTTTCACTGTTCCCAGTAAAATCTCTGCATGCTCTCGTCAAAAGAGGAAAGATAGTCCTAATTTCGACAACTTTTATAGCATAAATGTAAATGGCCTAGCATAAAGTAGTGGTTTAGAGTATGGTCTTAGGCAAGTTACTTGACCTCTCTAAGCTTCAGTTTCCTCATCTGAAGAATGGGAATAATAAGGATATTATGAGGAAGAAAATGGTGTACAAAGTGTAAATCACATAGCAGAGTGTTAAGGCAAATGGTAGGTTCTTAGTAAATTCATTCGTTAATCCAGCAGATACTTCCTGAGTGCCATTATGTTTCAGGAACATGCAAAACTCCCCCCACCCCTCACGGGGACACATTGAAAGGCAGGGCCAAGATGGGGGTAGATAAAGAATATATAAATTAGCAATGTGCTAGGTTGAACCATATGAAATTGCCATTTTTGTAGGTAAAAATTTCATATGGTTCAACCTTTTAGAGTGTTAATAACTGTTCACCATTGCTAGTCATTGTTTGATTATTTCTCTTATAAGACTGGTATGTGCTCTCCTGCTTGCTACACCATCCTAGGACTGTTGCCTGATACATCTTGTCAGAGAACACTATGTGATCAGTATGGGCTTTAACTGTTTTTACCGTTAGTTTATGTCACGACAGGTAGAAACAGTAAGCTCTAACCCTCTAGAAGTTTCTTGCTTGTTTCCTGTGAGGGCAGATGTCTCATCAGGCATTGTGCTGGGCCCTACAGGAGTCACCAGGGAGAAAACACAGGCCTTACTCTTAAGTCTGTTATCAGTAAGGGTAATAGACTTTGTGTCTGGAAAAGCATACCAGCTGTATTACAGTTAGAGAAAGAAAAACTAAATGTTATAGGAGTTCAAAGGAGGAAGGAATCCCATCTCATTCAGGGGTTAGGGAAGGTTTCTTAGAAGACATGGCCTTTAAGGTGAACCTTGAAAGATGTGTAACCAATTGACTGCTAAGGTTGGCATAATCCTCAAACAATGTGGATTTTGGGTAGTGAGTAGGCATTGGGTCTTTGTAGGGCAACAATGGGCAATCAGATTTCAACAATAGAATCACAAAACTGAAGGGACTACATACTATGCATAATAATTTATTCATCCTTTTATTCTCAGTGCCTAAAATATAGTAGTTGCTCAATAAATGTCCATTTATATCTAGATGTATGCATGTATACATAAGGTGCTACCTATGAGAAACTATACTGCAAAAAGCTTTTAAATACTTGTCTAAGATTACTTGTCATTTTCAAGGCCTCTGATCTAGGCATACTCCAGTGCTATTTCCACTATTTAGTTATTATTGGCTTTGGTCCATATCTCAATAGCCCCGGATACACAATCAAGGAGTTTATAATAACTTTAGTAGGTATTAGATTTCTCTAAAATGTTTTTAAAGGGAGAACAACTTGTTTTTAGACAACGGATCAGATGGTGGTTTATGAAGCATAAATTTCAATTGTGAGAGACTGGAGGCAGGGAAGTGTCTGGAATCTATTTCAGAAATCTAGGTGAGAGCCTGTAAGGACTATTTTTTAAAGTCTTTTGAAAGAAAAAAACAAAACAAAACTATTTCAGAGCTTTGCAATTTACAAAACAAGATCTCATCTTTTATCTCATTAACTTAATTATTTTTTAATATCTCAGTTTTTTCTAAAATGGAGTTTGAGTTGGTTTGTGATCTCATTTGATCCCTACAATAACTCTATGTAAAAAGTAGAACAGGAGTTATTTATCCTAGATTTATAGATGAGATCTCAGTCTGCTCATTGAAAGATTGTAAAACTAAAAATAGAAAGAGCTGGGACTCTCTCTAAAGAGTCCTTGACTCCCCAGTATCTTGCTGACATAGACAATTATGAATCCTTAAAATAATTTTAATCTTTTGGGTATAAGCCTATGTTTTTATAATGTTGAGAACATCTCTGTTAATATAATATACACTTTTGAGGCAGTGGAGCCCTGATGGCACAGTAGTTAAGAGCTTGGCTGCTAACCAAAAGGTTGGCAGTTCAAATTCACCAGCCACTCCTTGGAAACCCTATGGGGCAGTTCTGCTCTGTCCTGTAGGGTCGCTATAGGGTCAGAATCAACTCTACGGCAATGAGTCTGGTTTTTGAGGCAGTATAACTAAGTTGTTCT
>NW_004443939.1:8187539-8188857 GCF_000243295.1 Trichechus manatus latirostris
AACAGTTTTTTGTTGGTATTGTTTTGTTTTGGCCCCCGTTATGCACATTTTTGCTTTTCGTGTTCTTTAAAGCTGTTCTCTGTATGCAGGCTTAGAGCTATTTAAATGGCAATTGTTAAACCATCCAGGTCTTCAGAACAAGATTCTTTTCAGAGTATGGCCAGCAGCCCATGATAACTCCGCTAGGAAACACCAGAACAGATGTACCCAGCGTTCTTTGTCTGTTTTGTAAAACTGCTTAGCAGTGATGCAGTCAGTATGTCAGGTGATACTTGTCATTGTAGACCTAGTTAATGTACAGCAGCATCGATAACATATTCAATTTTTCAGACATTTTCAAAATGTTCAGATTTTTCAAACTATCAGTGGTTTTTGTCTTTACTGTTTGTCTTTCATTGTGAAATAATTTCTGACCCTTGGGGCAAAAAGAGAAAAATGAGAGTATTCTGTTAGCTCAAGGTAGCATTCAACCTGCAGATTCTTTGTGGAGATTTTAGAATTTATAGGGTAGCAAGATGCCTGGGGAAGCATAAGTTGTTTCTAAATTAACTTATCACTAACCTAAATGAGCTGTGACATGAAAATTCACACTGCAGCTGACAGAGCTTTTTACCATTTCAGAGTCCCTACCAGCTAGAATACCAACATTTTAGAAGCACTCTTTACTTTCTACCTTGATATGCTTGATCCACATAAAATTTCAAACTTACTGAAAAATCAGTATCAAATGTTGTAAATAATATTGGTATCTCCAAATGACCTGGCAGTACTTGCCTTCTTAGATGAAAAAAGGCTGTCAGATACAAATCTTAGGCTCTAAAGCCTGAACAGAGTTAGATACCACCTCTGCCAGTCACTCTCACCTTGGGAAGGTCACTTATCCTGTCCTGTCTATATTTCTTCATCTAAAAATGGGGGAGGATAATACCCAGTTCCTTTGTTGTGAAGATCGAGTGTGATTTTATATGTAAAAATATTAGCACAGTACTTGGCGTGCAGTAACCAAACCAGTATCCCTTGAGTTGATTCCCACTCATGATGACCTCATGTGTGATAGAGTAGAACTGTGCTCCATAGAGTTTTCAGTGGCTGATTTTTCAGAATTAGATTGTCAGACCTGTCTTCTGAGGCACCTCTGGATGGATTTGAACTTACAACCTTTCGCTTGGCTAAGCACATTAACTGTTGACACCATCCAGGGATCCTGGAATACAGTAAGGGCTCAGTAAACAATAACTATCATTAATACCAGATTGTGTCCATAGAAAATATTTTCCCTAGGTGTGCCAGAACTCTCATTTTTCAGCACACATTTTCT
>NW_004443939.1:8195650-8196408 GCF_000243295.1 Trichechus manatus latirostris
TTATTTTGGGAGCTTGCTGAAGCCATCCTGGATTGCCTCTTTATGTGATTTGATATTGACCGTTGTCTCTGAGCCATCAGTAAGTTATTATATTTATTTATTTTATGTTTGCTTACTGTGTCCTAGCTTCTTGTTTTGTTTTAATAAGCCCAAATAGGTTGCTCTTATGAGCTAGTTTGATTATTGGCGCCTTTGAATCTCTAATGTCCAGTCACCAGGTGGTTAAATCTGTTATAGGTATGTAAGCTCAGGATTCTGCCCAGTCCTCCTGATTGGATTCAGTAGGCTCTCACTTACAGTCCTAGACAGGCATGGGCGATTGGTGTAGGCACAGGCATTTGGCTGCAGCAGGGGCACTCATTCTGAGCAAGGCAGGGGGCTGACGGCTGCCTGAGAGTGTCTAGGAGGGAGGTGTGTCCCTGTTCCCTAGAGTGCGTAGGTGGGTGGGTTTTGCTGCCAGACTATAAGCACCTAATGCTGTTGGCTGTAAGGACTTGGGGGCATCTCTCATTCATGGGCCCGTATCGCAAGTGGCTAGGTGGCGTGGATTGAGCCACCAGTCCTCAGCCCCTGTTGTTGGTAGGTGAGTACCCTGCTTAATGGGCAAAGTAGTGTCAAATGTCAAGAACCTGCGACTTCACAGCTGAAACTGTTGAAGTCAGAGGTTCGGTATATACCCTGTTGTGCTGCGGTAATGAGGGCCTACGCTGTTGAGATGGGCCCACACAAGTCTATGCAGGGGGAAAGTACTCAAAGTC
>NW_004443939.1:8198603-8200388 GCF_000243295.1 Trichechus manatus latirostris
GTCTGCATTGTAAATGAAGATAATATAGAGAAGCCAGGGTAGTAGGTAAAGTAACCTCATGAACCTAAAGACGCAGAAATATAGGCCACAGTTTTTTAACACAAATTCACATCTTTGACATCTACTAGCTTTCACAGGCCAGCTGTGGAGACTTATTCTTCAACTTGAAATTCAACTTGTTTGGAACGAACCTATTGCTTATCAGATTTTTTTAAGTTGAGAACGTAATCTTTTAATTGCAATTATTAGCACTAAGGGCCCAGAGAAGTAAAATGATAGATCAGAGCCCAGAACTCATACTTCCTGAGTTGTGTCTAGTGTCCTATTCTCTGAATACCACAGCTTCTTGGAAGTAAAATGCTGCTCAGCCATTGTTATTTGAGTCTGTTGGAAGTATCAGTTTTCCAGAAAAGCTTTATTTGTTCACATAATTTTAAGATCATGTAATTTAAAATTGGTGTTGTTTATCTTATCTTTCAAGGAGAGCTACAGTTCAACCATCTCTTGCAGAAGTTAACCACATTTGTAATGAGGCCCTGTTATGTCCCAGGCATGTGCTAGCCACAGAGGATATAGGAGCAAACAAGACACACAGTCTCTACCTTCAGGGAGCTTTCAGAGCTTCTGAGAATAATGTCAGCTAGCCCTTTCATTCACTATGCACTCCGAAAAGCATCATTCTAAGTGCTTTGCATATTTTAATTCATATATGAGATCGATCAATTCTATTACTATCCCCATTTTGTAGTTAAGAAAACTGAGGCACAGAGATACTCGACTAATAAATGTCACAGCCAGGATTTGAATCCAACTTCAGATAAGTAATTCTAAATTTTGGTGTTGCTATTAGGTGCCGTCAAATCCGTTCTGACCCATAGCAACCCCACGTACAACAGAACAAAACCCTGCCGGGTCCTGTGCCATCCTCACAATCATTGTTATGCTTTAGCCCATTGTTGCAGCAACTGTGTCAGTCCATCTCGTTGAGGGTCTTCCTCTTTTTCGCTGACCATCTTACTTTGCCAAGCATGATGTCTTTCTCAGGGGACTGGTCCCTCCTGATAACATGTCCAAAGTATGTGAGATGAGTTTCACTGTCCTTGCTTCTAAGGGGCATTCTGGCTGTACTTCTTCCAAGACAGATTTGTTCATTCTTCTGACAGTCCGTGGTGTATTTAATATTCTTCACCAACACCATAATTCAAAGACATCAATTCTTCCGTCTTCCTTATTCATTGTCCAGCTTTCTCATGTATGTGAGGCAATTGAAAATACCCCTTTGAGAAATCATTGGGATGGCCTTGTTTGGTTCGGGTGTCCACCCTTGGGCCAATCAGCTGTGGCCAGAGAGACAAGGCATTTTGATTACCTAGCTTTGGGACAGAATTCAACCAGCTTTGGCAATTGTAAGCTAGACATAGCTCCCAATTATTATCAATTATATAGGATATTCCCAGTGTTGTCTTTTATGTCTATCCCTTGGAAGCGCCTTCTCTTGATCAGATTAATTTGCCCAGCCTGCAAGACATTCTCTTTCAAGAGCTCATAGTACTGTGCTGAGGATGTTTATACCATATTGCAGACGGTATGTCATATCAACATCTTTCGTGGAATGAAATGATCTTCCCACACTGCTTCTTCATTCTTAATATTTAGGGTTCCCCTGTGCAAAATCAATACCTTATAATGTCCCCAAACATCATCTTTGAAGGCACTAATTTTTTTTGTTAGACTAGCAAGTTCTAAGTTTATATTTAGACACAAAACAAAAAGTAAAGTGACTCA
>NW_004443939.1:8200797-8202927 GCF_000243295.1 Trichechus manatus latirostris
GGAAATGGACCATGAGAATAAATGAGGATGATAGATTAGTCAGGAGCTTTGCTTGAGGCTGACTCCTAAGAATCTTGTGTGTGTTGTTGGAAGGAGGTGGGCAGTACTAATGCCATGTATTCCCTTGTTGTTTACTCCTTGGTTAAGAACAAGGAGTCTGGAGCAAGATGGGTCTTGGTCAGCTCTGGCTCAGCAAATAATTTAGCCTCTCTCTGCCTCAGTTACCTCATCTATAAAATGAGGATGATAATAGTACCTAACACGTAGGTCTATTGTGTAGATCAACATGTATAACATGCCTAGCTCAGTAACTAGCAAGTAGTAAGTGCTGAGTAAGTTTTAGCTATCATTATCATCTTCCTGGACCAACCTGTCTCTTGGCCTGGAGGTTAAAGGGTAAATAGTATGAGAAGTGGGACAGTGGACTGGACCAGATACTTTTCAGAACTCTGATTTCCTCATCTCATCCTACATTTTGAGGACAAGAGAAAGAGAAGGAAGCTAACACTTCGCAGGCATCTGCTATTTGTCACATGCTTTCACACATTGTCATTCAGTTGTAATCAGTCAAATCTATAATTATTGGTTTACTGTCTGTCTCACCAAAAAAATAAATGTTACAAGTGCAAAGGCTATGTTATATGTTAGTCTTTTTCACTGCTGGCAGATAGTAGATACTCAATAGATATGTATTGAATTAAAGTTTGCTCACAACTCCTGATTCTGATAGCTGTTATTACTTTCTTACCATTGTGAAAAATGAAGGCTTCCAAGGTTATACTGCTAATAAGTAGTGGAACCAATCTGAATCTGAATTTTTCTGGCTCGTATTCCAGTACCAGTTCTTTTTATTTAGAAGTGCAAATGATGTGAAAGAATTAAACCAAACTGGTTGTTCTTTTCTGTAATATGCAAACTGAGATTTAAGTCTTTAAGCTAGAGAAGTCATCTCCTTTGTCCCACTGCTGGATAATCTGGGCTTAAATGAAGACAGAATTGCAGATATTCTGTATCATTTTGAAAGAGAGACATTTATTTTGCTCATCCTAAGGCCCTCATTTGATCTACAATGGAAGGAATAATACCAATGTTTTCCATTTAGAAGGCAGTTTACAATTTTTATACAGTTCCCATGAGTATCATTTATTGGCCTTTCCCAGTCTTTCTTGTCTGTTTTCAACTACAATCCTTTAAAGTGGAGGCCATGGGATCACCTTCACTGTGCGTCCTTCTTTCTTAGCTGTCTCTGAAATCCATCCAAGTGGATTTAAGATTTAAGTTATCGAACTTTGGATTATTTAACAATGACCGTTTATAAGGCTCATATTCCATTCTTTCATATGTTGAAGAAACAAAGCAAAGTCCATCATATTAGTATATGGGAGACAGACACATAAAAACATACAATATAATGTTGCAAATATCGTCTAAGGGATACCTGTCTGGGGCTGCAGGAAGAATTATGGGATGTGGTGACTTTTGAGTTAATTTTATGTCATATAATCTGTTTAGGAGCAAAATTTAAAAAGAGCAGAGAGATTTTAGAATATTTTTCCCATAAGGGAGAAATAATGAAAGAATGAAAATGAGTGAGATAATTCTGGCCCTAAAGAGTAAGTTAGAAAGGGGGTGGCAACAATCATCCAGGGGACCTACACTGCAGTCTCAGCATATCACACACTGGAGTAAATCTCTCAGGTTGTAAAACCAACAGGGAACTGATGAGACAAGATGAAGTTGTAATCTAATCTAATAATTGAATGGCTGGTCATACCCTGATTGTTACGTATTTTATTGTTGAAAATGTGATGAGAGACTGTTAAAGAAAGGATGTGTCAACATGGCCAGAAAGAAGGAGGCTTGGTAAAGAATGTGGTAGTTACTCCAGCATTCCCCAAGGAGAAAGTGTCCCATCTCTGTTTTGACAGATAGAGCCCTATAGTAGAGTTGGGAATATGGGGCTATCATAGCTTAAGTCCATTTACTGTCATCATTAGTATCATTATTAAATATTTATTTGCCAGGTACTATGTTAACTGAAGCCCTGGTGACGAAGTATTAAGAGCTCAGCTGCTAACCAAAAGTCAGCGGTTCAAATCCATCAGCTGCTCCTTGGAAACCCTATAGAGC
>NW_004443939.1:8207610-8208896 GCF_000243295.1 Trichechus manatus latirostris
TACCATCATAACTACATTCAGGTAGGGAGAAGAGGAAAGCGGATTCCTTCTGTGAAAATTGCACAGTTCACTTCTGTTTACATCCCATTGGCCAAAACTTAGTCCATGGACACAGCTAACTTCAAGGTAGTTGGGAAATAGGATCCTTAGAGTTATCAGTTATCTAGGTTATTCTAATGTTCAGTTTTCTGGTAACAACTTTTTATTTGTCTTTTTTTTCCACCTCCTTCTTTTTTAACCAAAGATAAATATGTAGTTTTTTCTTTTCCTTTATTTTTTTATTGTATTAAATATGTCTGTAACAAAACATTTGCTACATACATTTTTCACATGTATAATTCAGTGATATTATGTTCATCACGTGATAAATATATATTTGAATAAGTATTTTTAAGTGAGCATATAGTTCATGTTAAATAACGGTTAAATGAAACTGCAGACAAAAATTAACACCCATATGATAATTGATTGGCAGCTGTTTGAGAAACACTTTAAACTACAGACTTTTAGTTCTACCTTTCCCTCTAATTAGCTGTGTGATTTCAGATGTGTCACTTGAAGTTTGTGTCTTGTTTTCTTTACCAGTAAAAGAGAGTAAGATTCTCTAACTCTCAGGGTTGTTCTCATAATTGGATAAATTCATGGATGGAAAAGTTTTGAAAACTGGAAAGCACAATATGAATATGGACTGGGTGGAATTGTTTTAGTTGTTTCATACTGCACAATTCCTTGTGTTGAGGCACAGTCTTCCACTGGCTGAAACTTGGGGTGTTATGGTGCTGGAGCAGTTACCTTGGTCCTATTTCTAGACTCCAGGGACAGCCTGGTGCTTCACTGCCTCCACCGGAATCTTCCAGCTGGGAATGGGTTCCCTGGTTAACCACAGATCCAGAAGGCAGGTCAGGTCACTACCTACATTATTCACTGCCTGTTAAGCAAGCATGGAGTCCTTTTGGTTTTTCCTATTTTAAACTAATATTCATCGAGGTATTGTCAGCAAAATCCAGAATTACAAGTTAGTTTTCTAAAATGCATATGGCATAGGTCCCTGTACCTTCATTGAATTGAGATTTCGTTTCCTACCCTGAGTTTCCCATTTCTTCCATGTTGCTCTTCTATATTCACTCACTCACTCACTCATTCGTCAAACATTTATTGAGGCCCTATTATATTCCAGGCACTGGGAAACAAACGTGAATAAGGTACAGTTCTTTTAGGTAAATTAAAAGTCATCGATGTACTGGCATTTACTAGGCTTTCAGTAGATGTTTATTGTTTTCCTTTCC
>NW_004443939.1:8209748-8211288 GCF_000243295.1 Trichechus manatus latirostris
AAAGCACTAGAACAGAGCAGGCCCTCAGTAAATGCTACTCAGATTGGAGGCTTACAAATTATTCCTCCATAATCTCTCAAAAAGTTTATGTTTAGTTTGTGAGTAGTATCCCTTAAAAATAAAATTGAACCAAGTTTTTAGCCTTGCGTATGTTGACATAAGCTACTTGAAGACTGCTACTTTTCAGTGCTTAAATTAGTATTCAATTTTTGTCTTAGAATTCCTGGCTTGAATTATGCTGATTGGGGTTGAAAATAGAACTTCAGAATGAATAATGGGTATTTCACTTTGCTTTTATGCCATACAAATCAGCAACAAATGGGCCATTTAAAACACTATACTTAAATACTTAGCAATGACAAAACATAATGCTGCATTAATTTAGCAAGCTTGAAACCTTTATGGTGTCTGCCTTTTATATGTTTTTACATAAATATTAATTCATAAAAAGTTTACCAAGCAGATACTATTTTGAAGTACTTAATTTTTACTAAAATACTTGATGAATGTGGTCAGCAAAATCTGCCCCATTGGCCAAATCTGGCCCACCATCTGTATTTGTACGGTCCAATGGCTAAAAATAATTTTCACATTTTTAGAAGATTGAAAAAAATCTAAAGAAGAATATTTCAAAAAATTATCTGAAATTCAGATTTCGGTGTTCATAAATGAAGTTTTATTGGAACAGTCATTCATTTTTGTATTGTCTATGGCTGCTTTCACACTATAATAACAGAGTAGAATAGTTGCCACAGAGACTATACTTACTACCTGGCCTTATTACTGACAAAGTTTGCTGACCCTGATGTATACCGATTGAGTTTATTTGTTTGTTTTTGAATATTTTATTGTGTTTTAGGTGAACGTTTACACAGTAAATTAGATCCCATTCAACAGTTCGTATGCAAATTGTTCTGTGACATTGGTTACAAACCCCACAATGTGTCAGCAGTCACATCATTTCCACCCCCCCTGCCCCATCCATCCACCTTCCCTGCGCCTCCTTGCATTCTCATCTTTGCTTTTGAATAAATGTTGTCTGTTTGGTTGGTCTTCTATAGTTGATTGTTTAAAGGAGCACATTCCTCATGGGTAATATTGTTCATTGCATAGGCCAATCTGTTATTTGGCTGAAAGGTGACCTCCGGGAGTGGCTTTAGTTCCAGGTTAGAAGGGTATCTTAGGGTGGTAGTCTTGGGGGTTCACGTAGTCTCTACCAGTCCAGTATGTCTGATCTTTTTTATGAACTTGAGTTTTGTTCTACAAGACCAATTGAGTTTTGACAATATGTATCGCATATTTATACCTACGCAGGGAGCCCTGGTGGCACAACGGTTAAGCACTTGGCTACTAATCAAAAGGTCGGAGGTTCGAACTCACCTAGCAGCTCTGTGGGAGAAAGATCTGGCAATCCGCTCCCATAGAGATTATAGCCCAGAAAACCTTACAGTGCCATTCTACTCTGTCTCTATGAGTCGAAATTGACTCGACGGCATCTAACAATAACAAATACCTAAATAACAGAAATTAGTCATCCTAC
>NW_004443939.1:8212773-8213601 GCF_000243295.1 Trichechus manatus latirostris
TAAGCATTTTTTTCTCTAATTATTTTGAAAAACCCAGTGTAAAACAATGATAAAAGAAACCTTTATAAAATAATCGTAACTCTTTTAACAAGATTTTCACTTATGGACACAGCAATTAATTCTTCAGTGTTCTGTTTATATGTTTTACTATGTATATAAATACATTTGGGGATAATTTTTAGGTAATAGTTATTTTGGTATATTTTACTTTATTGATTAAATCCTTTATACATCTTAATGTATATGATATGCTGTAATTGAAAGTAAACATTTCTTAATTAGTATTCTATAACTCAGAATCTTTTGTCATACCAGCTTTTATTCTCATTATGTCATAATACTTGTATGTGCCTAATAATTATCTTAAATTTTCCCATACCAGTTTTCGTGGTGTATTTTGAGATTTAAAAAATTCTGAGTTTAACTAAAATTTATAGAAGTCTAAGATTGATGGTTTGGGGTGGGAGGTTAGGGGATAGTTACTGTTTTAATCTCAAAAATATCATGGGAATGTCACCTATCCCTGGGTAACTGGGAAGTCGTGACCCAGCTTTTTCCATCAAGGTGCTTGGCAGAAAAAGAATGAAATGATAATACCTGCAAACCCTGCGGGTCCCCAGTCATGGAGTGTGCAAGCTGAGCTGCGTGTCCTTGACATGCGTCTTTGCCAGTCATTCTGTGTTCATTCCTTTTCCAGGTGGTTTCCAGGCCCTTCTGTCAGTGGACCCTGAAACGTGCCCCATTGTCCCTGGCCAGGAAATGATTATAGAAATATCCAAGGGACGTTCAGGCCTTGGTCTCAGCATTGTGGGCGGAAAGGACACACCT
>NW_004443939.1:8214398-8218342 GCF_000243295.1 Trichechus manatus latirostris
GTTCGAATTGCTGACTTCTCAGTTAGCAGCCGAGCTCTTAACTACTGCATCACCAGGGCTCCTTAAACTGATTCAAAAAAGTACAAAATAAAAAATCTCCCTTTTACTCCTATGCCCTAACCCCATTTTCCCCCAACCAGTGCCTCTCTCCAGAGACACTCACTCTTCTTAATATATTTTTAAATGAATATTTTGATATTTCTTTTGCCCATTTTATCTAGTAAGGCAATAAATTGCACATACCAGACTTACAGATAAAATAGAAGGGTTTTTTTTCCCCTATTTTTGGCAGGTATATAATGTTTCTGTCTTAGAACTGTTGTGGGGTAGGCAGATTCTATTCTATTTTTCTGTAATAAATGTTAGTCCCCTAAAGTACCAGGAAACTCAAGAACAGCGTATGCTACAGAAACCTGGTCTTAATGCCTTTTACATGTTTCCTGGTCATGGTCCCTCTCTCTCCTAGCATCCTGCCTAATCTAGAGAATTCAAGCATTTACCTTGCTAGTGGACCACCTGAACCTGAATATGCTCGGAGCCTGGTGTTTATTTATTGAAGGATTTTTATCTTCTTCAGCTCAATTTAAGTATGGTTAAAGCTTTTCTCTGGAATTCTGAGTACTTTATTTCCTAAATTATTTTCCCTTTGCTGGGACGACTGTGTGTGGCTTTCTGCATACACTATGATATTTTTATCGGCTTAGATGGACCTGGCAACACCTAGACTTAACTGGTTTCAGCAACCAGTTTTGGCTCTTAGCCCCTTCCATGGGTTTTTGTCTCCTTAAGGCCCCAGAACTTTTCTACATTTCTCGTTGTCTGGCTTCAAATGCTATCTATTCAGCTTTTGTCACTAAGCAAATTCTTCATTAGAGAGTTTCCTTCAAGTGATTTGGTCAAAGCTATATTTTTTATTTAATGTTTTTGATAATGCCTTCTATAGGGTCACTAAGAGTCAGAATTCACCCGATGGCAATGGGTTGTTTGTTGTTGTTCTATTCTGTATTATCTGGCCTTTCAGGAGCTCATAGAAACACTTTGGCCAGCCTGCCACCCATCCTGCTGGCTCCTACTGTATGCAGAAGGTAACACACACCGACACAGATCCAGACCAGACCACTGTTCCTGAAAACGCCGATATGCATTCCAGCCTCTCCACTCTGGTCCTCTGCTCAAATTCCTCTCTTCCTGTCCCCTCCCTGCCCCCACCCCAATCAAGATTCTGTACCCCTCCAAGCCCCCTCTTCCCAAGAAAGTCTTTTCTTGATTTTCTCTTGCTTCTCTAGCCTCCTTGATATCTCCTGGGCTGACCTCAGAGCTAATGTTCAACCATTCCTCTCTTTCAGCTCTCAGTTATATTTCATCTCTACTATCTACTAGCTTGGGCAAGTTCCTTAACCTCTCAGAGCCTGTTTCTTGATCTATCCATGGGAATCGTAATACCTTATAGTGTTATTAGGAGGATCAAAGAGATGATCTGTGTATGGTGTGAGCCTTGGGCTTAGAACATAGTAAGCAATTGCACATGACAGGTATTTTCTCCAAGCCTTAATTCCCACATGTGCAAAATAGACTTTAATACTGCCTCACAGGGTTGTGGTGAGGATCAGAGGTTTTGTAAACAGTAGAAAATTATGTACATATCATTGTCCTGCAAAGGTCATTGGGGTTGTATTCAGAAACTACGATTGTCTGTGAACATTGGATATGTCTCCCTCCCAGGGCCTGTTTCCTCATTTACCCAAAAAGATATTCTCAAATATTTAATAAGTTAAACTTTCCTAAATAAAGCTATATGTTAAATGAACTAGGGAAATTACTTTTTAAGAAAATTATTTAGTGAATTCTTTCACAAAAAAAAAGTAATGCTCTGATTTATTTTTTATAAATTTGTTGTTATTAGCAGCTATCAAGTTGACTCTGACCCATGACAACCTTATGTACAACAGAAGGAAACGTTGCTTGAGCTTGCATCATCCTCACAATTGCCAGCATGTTCAAGTCCATTGTTATGCCAATCCATTTCACTGAGGGTCTCTCATGTCCTGTTGGCCTTCTACTTCACCAGACATAATATCTTCTTCTAGTGATTGATCCCTATTGATGACAGGTCCAAAGCAAGCAAGTCAGACAATGTCGGAAATAGGCCTTTCCTCCTAATCTTAGTACGGAAGCGCCTCTGAAACCTGTCCACTGTGGGTGACCCTGTTGGTATCTGAAATACCAGTGGCATAGCTTCCAACGTCATGGCAACACACAAGCAACCACAATACAACAAACTCTTAGTTGGGAGGTGCTTTGTAAATATAGGTTTCTATGCATTGCTTGAGGGGCCCTAGTGGTGCAGTGGTTAAGTGTTCTGTTGCTAACCAAAAGGCTGGCAGTTCAAACCCACCAGCTGCTCCGCAGAAGGAAGATGTGACCATCTGCTTCAGTAAAGATTTACAGCCTTGGAAATCCTATGGGGCAGTTCTAGTCTGTCCTGTAGGGTTGCTATGAGTCGGAATCAACTTGACAACAGTGGGTTTGGTTTGGGTTGCTTGCATTGCTTAAAATAAACTAAAGCAGAACGAATGTCCCATAGGAAAGCAGAAGGGTTTAATCAGCATGCCTGACCTCGCTAAAGGAGTTTGTTAGTTGGTTTTTGTTGTTGTTATTAATATGATTTTGCTTTGTTGTTAGAATACCTGAGCAAGATGTACTCCTGCTGCCCTTCAGTCTTGAATATTCCATTTGCTTGTGCTGCTGGCTGCCAGCTTGAGGGCCTCCACTGTACTACTCACCTCTGCACCCTGTACCCTGGATGTGAGGCTGTTTGCTAAGCATTGTGCTCTGCTTCTCCTGTCCAGAAGGCAGCCCAAAAAATTCTTTAAGAGCATCTTGTGGTTCATAATATATAGTTCTGCCTTTGGAGACCGTAAATTCCATTGTCCTTGGAAGGATAAGCACCACTTAAAAATGAGAGATGGGACACAGCTTTTATTTTCTAACCTCGGGTACCTCATCAAAGTTGTAAGTTAGACTCACGAGTAATATATAGGCAAGTCTTTGGAGTGAGGCTGAACAGCAGAGGATGGAAAGTGCCTTAACAAATAAAGCCATTGTTTACCACAATGAAGATCCTCCTTGGTTTTTTCCTCCAAATTTTAGCATGGAACATGCAGCCTAATTGACACTGTAGGCCACATTATCCAATCAGGTCTTGGGACTACATCGAGCCAGCAGAAGTTAGCAGACAAAGTTGAGAGCATATTAAAGGAACTTGTGGAATATATCAAGACCCACTATCAAAAGGACCTCTGCACTTGCCTTTGCACATTGGATTAGGTGATGCATCTTTCTTGCGCTCTGGTAGAGGGAAAATGCGTTCTGAGTACTGGTGACCCTTCTAAAACATCTGCTCCAACTCTCCCAATTAGAGTATCCGTGTCCCCTTTGTTGTGTGTCCAACAGATATTTTTGCTATCTTTAGAGGAATTAAGCCTCTGGGACCTGGTCTTGACACCACATCAGTCCTCTCTGCTATAAATAGTTTCTCCATCCAAGACAGATGGTTTCTGAGATTACAGAGGGAAGTCTCGCTTAGCATCCCATTGTATTTGCAGCAGGTCATCTAAACAGACCTTTTAAAATACCAAGATAATGATGCGTGTGAGCCTCTTGGGAAGATTTATAAGCACACCTGGACCCAATCCTAAAAGACACACTTCTGCATCTGTTTTTTAATCTTATGATGTGCTCCTAGGTCTGCCTTTGGTAAATGGGACTCTTCTGTGATAGGTTGCATATGTTTGCTCAAAGGCTGCCTTTTACTTAGTGCTGAGGATACAAAATCAAGTACGATAGCCCCATCTTCAAAGAGCTCACACATTTGTTCACAGCAATTCTACTGCATTTAATGTTTATTGTCTAATGTAGGGGATCAACCAATGAAAAATCATAAT
>NW_004443939.1:8220152-8221355 GCF_000243295.1 Trichechus manatus latirostris
TTTGGTTCTTTTTTTGTTTTGTTTTGTTTTTAAGGAATTTGAGGTTACATTCCACATCCTTCTCCCACTCCATCAAGGTCCATCTATTGTGGCCCTGATTAGAACACTTGATAGTGGTAGCCAGGCACCATCTAGTTCTTCTGGTCTCAGGGCAGATGAGGCTGTGGTTCATGTGAACTATTAGTCTTGTAGACTAGTTTCTTCTTTGAGTCTTTGGTTTCCCTCTTTCTCTTTTGCTTTGGACAAATAAAGACCAATAGTTGCATCTCAGATGACTGCTCGCAAGCTTTTAAGACTCCAGACAGACACTACTCACCAAACTAAACTGTAGACCATAACTCAGGCACTCTTCTTAATATGTAATTAATATGTGTCACCTCATTTAATCCTCACAACAACCCTATAGGAGATGTGGTAGTAGTATTCCTGTTTTACAGATGAGGAAACTGAGACACAGTTAAGTTGGGCTGCTTTTCCAAGGACATAATACTAATAGTTGGTCCAGTTGGGGTTTAAACAGACCATCTGACTCCACAACCACACCATTTGGGCCCTTTTTCTAGTGCTACTACTCTGTGCCATCAGTCTTCATCTGTAAAAGGGAATTTTCCATCTCACCCACCAGATCCTGAGCTCCTTGAGAACAGATCCATCTTATTTTATTTTGTATCTTTAATACCCCATATTTAGTCACTTGATAATACGCTCCATCTCCAGCCTTATTGCACTCCTCTGAGTTCCAGCCATACTGGACTTATGCATTTTCATTAATGAGTCTCATTCCTACCTGATCTGAGGCTTTTGTACATGCTGTTAGCTTTGTACAAGTGCTTCTCTGATCACTTTTAATTGTTGCCAGAGTATCCTATTCACTTCTGGTCATGAATATGTGGTTGACAAGAACATTATTGAAACCACTTCATTTGAGGAAGAATTGGACAGACTGGAAAGGCAAGACTGGAAGGGAGCATGATGACTTTCAGGAGCATCTAAGGTTCTCTTTTTGTGGAAGAAGGATGAGAAACATTCAGGTGCTCCCATGGGAGTCAACAAAGGACTGATTTCACATCAGTATAACCAAGAACTCTCCTAACATCAGCTGAACAGAATGAACTGTCTGGGGAAAAAGAGTAATCCCATCCCAAGAGAAATTTAGGCATAGCCAGGTAGCCACTCTGCAAGGATATTATTATAACTAGGCTT
>NW_004443939.1:8223116-8224517 GCF_000243295.1 Trichechus manatus latirostris
AGGTATTATTTCTTAGTATGTAACTAAGTAATTCTTTTATGTTGAAAGAGTCACTATATCGATTGCTCATTTAATACTCATTTATGTTATCTATAATATTTTTTTCAAATATAAAATATTCTGTAGTCTGTCAGTTTGTCATACTGTGGTGACTTCCATGTTGCTATGATGCTGGAAGCTGTGCCACTGGTATTTCAAATACCAGTGGGGTCACCCATGGTGGACAAGTTTCAGCAGAGCTTCCATACTAAGACAGATTAAGAAGAAAGGCCTGGTGATCTACTTCCAAAAATTAGCTAATGAAAACCCTGTGGATCACAACAGAATATTGTCTGAAACAGTGCTGGAAGATGAGCTCCCCAGGTTGGAAGTCACTCAAAATACATGGTGGCTGCAACAACGATCATGAAGATGGCACAGGACTGGGCAGTGTTTTGTCTGTTGGGCGTGGGATCACCATGAGTCAGAGCCAACCCAATGGCAACTAACACAACAACATAGTTTATTACCTGAGAATATTTTGGTATTTAAAAGTAATAGATACTGAACATTATGATCCATTTTCTTCCTCCTTTAGAGATTTTCTAGGTATACATCTTCATACTCTGCCTCAAGCATATTAGAATAGATGAATAAATTGAGATTAGGATATAAAGACTATTTCTTTGTTCCTTTTGCAGCAGAGTTTTGTGGGGATTGACTGAAGTCTGCCTATATTCTGAGATTCTTAGTAAGTCTGTGTAGTGAATTCTAATTTATTAGTGAGCAGAGTAAAATATTCAGTTTTTAGAAACTATGATTTCAAGTATGATAGATAAATTCCTTTGACAATTGCTGACCTCCCTTGTACAGCTGTAGCTTTTCAGGTTTTCTGAACAGAAACAATTATCTATTGAACCAATGAAGTTGGTAAGCAAAAATATACCAGTCTGACAAATACTGTATTTCTTCTGGAGTGATAATCTTTCATTGTGATAGATGGTGGGAAAGCAGTACATTAAATGTACACTTGACTATGATACTCATTCAAATTATAAAATTGTTAAAAGAAAGTGAGAAAAAATTCATCTTAGAGTAAAAGAAGTATGGTATTTATTGACTACATTCTACCTCAGGTCCTGCGTATTCTTATCAGTTACTGAAATAAGTAGCCTCTTAATCTTGTTTCTCATGAACCAATGTAGTGATGCCAAATACTCCTTGCTTCAAAAGAAGGGAAAAGTCTAGAGGTCGGGAAGGTTGGCAACTTTGCAGCTTGTCTTGAATCATCTTTGTATTTTACCTTCATAATTGGCTTGAAACATATAGATCTACAAAACACATTAAGGGCCTGACAGAGACTGGAGAAACCCTGAGAGTATGACCCCCAGACACCCTCTTAACTCAGTAATGAAGTCACTC
>NW_004443939.1:8225550-8227208 GCF_000243295.1 Trichechus manatus latirostris
AAATCACTTCCTAATTGAAATATAATATGGAACCATGGTTTATAAAGAATTTAATTTGGAATCATGTTCTAAGATACTCATCCCTTAATTTATAAAAATCCTGTTTGGGGCCTATCCCTTTTGTTCAAAGAGAGATATACTTTAACAGTTTTAACCCAAAACTTTCTTTTTAAACTCTGTAACTGCAGTAGACATCACAAATCAGTAACTTAATACTGAAACATATGTTTTTCAGTGTAGAGTTGAATGTAGTTTTCATTTGCACAGCATTGGCCTGATATTTTACTACCCCTACCATGTTATCACCCCCCATTGGTTTGGCTCTCTTGCTGAGAAAGTGGTCTACTGTTTAGAAGACATGTCTGTTTTATGATTTTTGACCAGAGACAGCCATAGAGTAGAACTCTATTAAATGGTGTTTAAAAGTAGCATTACTCCTCTAAGGCTGCAGATCTGACTGTGGTTTCTTTCAGAGAAAAACAAAATACCCATTTTATGTACAACATCTTTAATATTTCTTTGGATCCTCTTGAGTCTTTCTTTTTAGGACAAACCTTTCCCTTAAAACAGGTAAATAGGACATAACACTCTTTTTGGATCATTGGTAAATATATTTTCCAAATAAATGTGAAATCTAATGTAAAACTTTTTTGTAGTTAAAATGTCCCCTAGGATTCTGGGGGGAGGAGGGTGTGGTGAGTCAACTTTTATGAGTATGGCAAAGATCATGTTTAATTCTGGAGGGATCCAAATGAAGTAAAACATGCCTGCAGGCAGTAAAATTAAGCTATGTATAGCACAGTTCTTTATAATATGTAGTATCTACCATGTAATTCTTTATCCAAGTTTTGTCCTAAAATGTTTATTAAAATAATCTACTAAACAGCTATAAATGTAAAATGTAAGATCTCAACTGTTAAAAATAGTTTGCTCACAAAAGGGTGATTATTAATATCCTTCAGTTCACAGGAGACCGTTCCTTAATTTTTCTAACACATGGCTTCAAGTGTTATGGGCCTATTGTGACAGCCATAAAATTGTCTTTTGCTGAATGATTGTTGTGTTTATGGGTTTCTTTATCTACTTGTTGGCAGTGTGAACAGTAAAGAAAATGGTGATTGATGGGCTGAAGTGTCTGATGGCTTTGACTCTGTCTAAGGATACAACATTGGATGTTGTGAAATTGTTTTCCAGCAATTCAGAGTTTAAATTCTCCTGGAAGAGTTTGGGATTTTTGTGGGGCTCACTGATAATTAAGTCACTCATACTTGGCTCCTTTAAATTGCTCTCTGAGCTAATGTAAATCCTCTGGAAATCCATCAATGAGATGGATTTAACAGCCATTTGTGATGGATATTTTGGTTGTGTGTCACTAATACTTTATCATCAGAAGCTTGGTTGGGTTAGGGTAAGATTATGATGTACTAACTCCACTCATCTCCCCTTCTGGGTCATTTTGATTCTCTTTTCTATTTCCAGCCAATTTCTTGATGATCACTTAGCAAACATTTATTGAGTGCCTACTCTGCACTTGGCACCAGAATACAAAGAGGAGTTAGAAGCAGCACCTGACCTTAAGGGTTCTCCACTGAGGTTGGGAGATGGAGAACATAGATCCATATATGTGCAATCATGATACTGTGATAAGTTTTATAATA
>NW_004443939.1:8242051-8243372 GCF_000243295.1 Trichechus manatus latirostris
CTGTCCTAGTTGTGGCCAATGTGTACAGATGCTTCATCAGCCTGTGGCCTGAAGTTTGCCCTTAGAAGAAGGCAAGCCAGCTTTCATGGGACATTTGAGACCAGGAAACAAGGCAATTCTACGTCTTTTCCAAATAATGGCCTTTCTACTCTTGAGGCTCCTCTGCATTTTGCAAGCTGGCCTTCCATGGTTTTAATACCATGCTCATGTTAAAATTAGCTAGATTTTGCTTTCAAAAATATAGTCAAATAATTTTTAACAAGGAAAGGTTTATGAGTCTATGATTAGCTTGGGGTAAGTCTTCTTTCTGCTTTTCCTTTTAGTGTTGGTTCCTCCTTTTACCCTACCCATACTCCCATTTTCCCCCTCTATTTTGGTACAAGGGGGAGCAGAACAAGTAGAGAGTTAGTGCGTAATTTTCCCTATGGAGTGAAATAATGAGGAAGTACTGCCCAAACTTGATTATCTTTTCCTTCCCAAACAGTGGTTTACCCGCTTCTTGATATACCTCTACACCCATAGCTCTGCTATCACCACCCCTACTCCTCTATAATCAATGTTCTAAATAATGCATATAGTGCTTCTGTAAGGCACTTAAGATAATACATCACTCCACAGTATTCAAGCCACACAGCGTTACTTCTCTCAGGATCATTGGAGCATTTAGTGGTGTCTCTACTAAGTACAGGAACAAATGGAAACTCTGAACTCGGAACAGGTCACTTTGATTTGAGCAGACATCTTGATGCTGGAATTCAGTAGAAATTGCTTTTGTAATGTCAGAATTTAATGACACTGGTTTTAATTAAAAATATAATTGTTAGAGTCTTTTAAAAAGCTATTTAGAGGCTTAGACAGTTCACCTTCAATCTACAGAGGTAACTTTTTTTTGGAGGTGTCTTGTCTTTGAGTTGAGTGAGTGGTCTTTTGTGCCATCTATTGCAATACGGGAAACTAATCAGCTCAGACCACATTTTCTAGAGACATTGTTTTCCTCTTTGTTCTGTGGGTTTACCTCGCTAACAATGAGAATATATTCACTGACCTGAATTAACAGTGCATACCCATGCAAAGAGGAAGCAGCCTGGCTGCAGGTCCAATTCCTTGTGAAATATCAACTTCTAACTTGTATTGAGCTTAACTGCGTGCCAAGCCCTGTGCCGAATGTTTTATAGCATTGATTTCATTTAATCCTCACAACACTAAGTAGTTGTTGTTGATAATTACTTTTAGTATCAGCAGTTCGTAGATGACACTACTGAAGCTTAGCTTAAGTAATGTACCCAAGGTTTCACATATAGCCAGTAAGTTGGAATCTGCA
>NW_004443939.1:8244046-8266390 GCF_000243295.1 Trichechus manatus latirostris
CTGGAGGAACCCCCAAAAGCATGGCCCCCAGATTCTCTATCAGCTCAGAACTAAAACAGTTTCTGAGGCCAACTCTTCAGAAAGGGATTGGACTGGACTGTGGGACATAAAGTGTTACTTGTGAGGAGTGTGCCTCTTAGCTCAAGTAGATACAAGAGACTAAACGGGCAGCTTCTGTCCAGAGGTAAGATGGGAAGGCAGAGAGTGCTAGGAGCTGGTTGAATGGACATGGGGAATCTGGTGGAAAGGAAGAGTGTGCTGTCCCAGTATGGGGAGAGCAATTAGGGTCACATAACAATGTATGTATAAGACTAACTTGAAATGTAAACTTCATTTAAACTACAACAATAAACAAACAAAAAAAGTCACCTTCTTCAAGAAGGTTTCATTCCTCTTTTCTCCCCTCTCTGTAACCATCTTTAGAATGCTAAAATTGGAAAAAGCCTTAGACTAGTCCTTCATTGTATAGATGAAGGAACAGTTCAGGGACGAGCACGAAATGCTCGGAGCACAGGTGGCAGGACCAAAACAAGGAGCAGAAAGGACATCTTGAAGGAACTCTCCCACTCGGTTATCCACCTGTCTGTGGCCTGGGCCTGTCTTTCTCTTTGTTTGGCTTTTTTCCGCAGCTTTTACCTTGAGGATTTCATTACCAAGTTACTCCCTTTCCTCTTGAGTCCTGGAGTGCTCTGCTCCTCATTTTCTCCCTTGTATCTAATTCACTAACCAACATCAGGATGTGATTTTCTTTGGGGCAGTAGGGTCCAATAGCCCATTCTAAGGGTAAGTTGTGAGGCAGCATAATATAGGAACGAAGGGTGGAACCAGATTGCCTGGATTCAAAGCTTGGCTTCTCCACCAGCTATGTAACCTTAGTCATTTAACCTCTCCGTGCCTCAATTTCCTCATCTGTAAAATGGTTATAATTAACAGTATCTATTTCAGAGAGTTAGTATAAGGATTAAATGAGTACTGTAAATATTTCATAAAGGGCTAGCATACAAGCACTACATAGATATTTAAGTATAAAATCAGTAAGTTGGCTGTGATATCTATTTAACAGATAAGGAAACAGAGTCCACAGAGGTTACACTGCTTACCCAAACTCACATGACTCACAAAAGCAGAGCCTTGGCTTTAGCCAGTGCTGTTTGCAGCGCGGTATGCCATCTAACATGTAGTCCTATCTGCTTGCTTGGATCCAGATTCAAATGACGGGGCTTCAGGGTATCTTTGATGGTATTGGAAATACCTGTCCCTCACTTCCTTCTGGGCACATTATGAAGTAATTGTGATGTTAGCAATTAAGAATGAGGATGTCAAATCTAGCAAACAAATGAAATCTAAAGCTGCTGATATTTATTGCCCTTTTGATCTCAATTAAATGAGCCACTTAGTCCCTGCTCCCTCTCTCATGTGGATTCCCCAGTAAATGTTCACAGCACGGTAAAATTGTGTTATCATTGTACTAACCCACCCTTTATGTTTATTTGGGGTGGGGGTGGAGACAGTGTAAGGATCACCTCCTTTATATTTAAAATAGCTAGTACTGCTAGTGGAAACCCTGGTGGCGCGGTGGTTAAAAGCTGAGCTGCTAACCAAAAGGTTGGCAATTCAAATCCACCAGCTGCTCCTTGGAAACCCTTTGGGGCAGTTCTACTCTGTCCTATAGGGTCACTATGAGTCAGAATCGACTCGACAGCAGTGGGTTTGGTTTGGTTTAGTAATGCTAGTGGTCACCACCTGTGTGTTTTGGGAATGGCTGGAAATTTCTAGGCTTTTCACTGGTTGAGTCGAGGAGCTCCAGCAGAGACATGGTGCAGGCAGAGAGCCTCTGCTATCAGCAGCCCATCACTGATGCCATTGTTGCAGGTTAATGGAGTTGACCTAAGGAGTGCCAGCCATGAGGAGGCCATCACAGCCCTGAGGCAGACCCCCCAGAAGGTGCAGCTGGTGGTGTACAGAGATGAGGCACACTACAGGGATGAGGAAAACTTGGACATTTTTCCTGTGGATCTGCAGAAGAAGGTCGGCCGAGGACTGGGCCTGAGCATCGTTGGGAAACGGTAAAGAAATGCAAGTCAAGATTGGCTTTTTCTTCAGAGTCCTAGGGACTAGTGCTGATAAACACTGAAAGATAAAACCTAACATAAACAAATGATATGATTTCTAAAATTCTAATATTTGCAGATATTTGAACAACATAGGTCATATTTCTGAGCAAGGTCTTACCAAAAACAAAAAAAAAAAGTCACATCAAGATAGAACACAAGCCGAATCCACTCAGAATGTTCAGATTTTTATTTCCTTATAGAACAAGGACAGAGTCACCAAGATTCTTTCAACCTGGAATCACCTAAATCTGAGGCTTGCCAGGCTTTAGTTAAGGTTGCCATCCCCAAGAAACAGCTAAGAAAAGAGGTAGATATATACAAGCTTGGGTTTGCTCTGCCACTGAGCACAGAGTCTTAATTTCATACTATGTTAAAACTAGTTGAGTAGGCATACTTAAGACACAAACATAAATTCTTTCTGACAGTAATTTTCTATTAAGAAAAATGTCCACAAAAATGAATAGTTTGCACTATAAATGAGGGTGGATCCTAGTGGCTAGGCTGCTCTGTTGAAGGATATGCTGCTTACCCATGTGATGTGAATTATGGTAATTGTTCCAGAATACTAGTAGCCGGTTCTCTCTTGCAGTTTATTGGAAAGGTAAGTAATATCCTGAAACTGTAATTCTAGCTTCCATGGTTTACTGACTTTTAGACATTGGGTGGCGTAGTGGTTAAGAGCTGCAGCTGCTGACCAAAAGGTCAGCAGTTCAAATCCACCAGCCACTCCTTGGAAACCCTATGGGGCAGTTCTGCTCTGTCCTGTAGGGACACTATGAGTCAGAATCGACTCGATGGCAACAGGTCTGTTTTTTTGGTTTTTAGTGTGTATTAATTCCAGCAAGGCTGCAGAATTTCCAGGTGACACTTCAATATTGCCTAAAATTGTATTCACCATCTACTTAGGAAGCAGTTCAAATTGGTCTTATGTATATATTATCTCATGTGCCTTCACAGACCTCCAATGTCTAGCCTAGTGATTTTTTTCCAGCAGTCCAAGCTGTTATTAAAATAAAAATATTAGCTGCCATTTTTGAGCACTGGTTTTGTGCCAAGAACTGTGCTGTCATTATCTCATGTTCTACTTTAGCGCCATAAAACCATCACTCTGAAAATGCGTTACAAAACAAATAAGCGGAGACTGTTAAACATTTCTAAACAAAATCAGCCCACATCTGGGTACAGAGTAACTGACAGAGCCCATCCTGAAGTTTGTTTTCTTGTTGTGACACATATATATGCGAGGAGAGATTCCAATTTAGAAGGATAGTTTTGTGCTTTATTGTCTCTTAGTGGATTGATGAAACAATCTTCATACAGCACCAGTATTTCAGGTTGAGTTTGTAAGGAACGCTTACATTCTGTAGCACGGAAAGTTCCATTGTAAAGGTTTGGATGTAAAGCTCTCAAAATTCACAGTTCGTTTTGACCAGCAATTCCACAACTAGGGATACTTGCAGATATGTTATTCATTGCACATTGTTTGCAGTCACTAAAGAATGGAAATAACTTATAGTCCATCAATAGGATACTGATAAATGAAATCATAGAACATCTATAGACTGTTACGTAGCCATAAAAAACAAAGAGGAGGCTCCAAGTACTGATAAGGATCAATCACCAAGGCATATTAAGAAAAAAAAGCAAACTGAAAGAAAACAAAACTGGAGGAAAAAGTGTGTGTGTATACGTGTTCATTCATTCACACACACATATGTACTATACACATATGAATTTGCTTATGTGTACCCAGAATGTTTCTTGGAGATATCCAAGAAATGGGTAACACTGGTTGCCTATAAAAAGGGAACTTGGGGACTGGGGAACAGAGGTGAGATGAAAACTTTTTCAAGGTACATCCTTTTTAACTTCTTGAATTTTGAACCATATAAATGGATTTATTCATCAAATAAATAAATATAATTAAAACTCTAAAAATAATAAAGGAAGGAAAGGATGAAGTAAGGAGGAGAGAAGAAATAGATCAGCTGCTAGTTGTTATTGGTGTTGTTAGGTGTCGTCAAGTTGGTTCCGACTCATAGCAACTGTGTATACAACAGAACGAAACACTGCCCAGTCCTGAGTGATCTTCAACAACCGTTCCTATGATTGAGCCCATTGTTGCAGCCACTGTGTCAATCAATCTCACTGAGGGCCTTCCTCTTTTTTCTGACTCTCTACTTTATCAAGCATGATGTCTTTCTCCAGGGACTGGTCCCTCCTGATAACATGTCTAAAGTACATGAGATGAGGTCTCACCATCCTTGCTTCTAAGGAGTGTTCAGGCTATACTTCTTCCAAGACAGATTTGTTCATTCTTCTGGCAGTCCAAGGTATATTCAATATTCTTTGCTAACACCATAATTCAAAGGCATCAATTCTTCTTTGTCTTTCTTATTATTGTCCAGCTTTTACATACATATTAAGTGATTGAAAATACCATTGCTTAGGTCAGGTGCACCTTAGTCCTCAAAGTGACATCTTTGCTTTTTAACACTTTAAAGAGGTCTTTTCCAGCTGATTCGCCCAGTGCAGTACACTATTTAATTTCTTTCTTTCTTTCTTTTTTTTTTTTTTTACTGTGCTTTAGAGGAAGGTTTAGAGAGCAAATTAGTTTCTCATTAAACAACTAATACACATATTGTGTTGTGACATTGGTTGCCAACCCCACAACACGTCAACACTCTCCCCTTCTCAACCTTGGGTTCCCCATTTACATTCTTTTAGCTTTCCTGTCCCTTCCTGCCTTCTCGTCCTTGCCCCTGGGCTGATGTGCCCATTTAGTTATGGGCCGGTGTAATCTTTGCCTGAAGGGTGAGCCTCAGGAGTAACTTCAGTACTAAGTTAAAAGGGTGGCCAGGGAGCATAGTTTCGGGGTTTCTCCAGTCTCTGTCAGACCAGTAAGTCTGGTCTTTTTTTGTAAGCTGGAACTTTGTTCTACATTTTTCTCCAGCTCTGTCCGGGACCCTCTATAGTGATCCTTGTCAGAGCAGTCAGTGGTGGTAGCCAGGCACCACCTAGTTGTGCTGGACTCAGTCTTGTGGAGGCTGTGGTCATTGTGGTCGTCATTTGATTGTTTGACTGCTGCTTCCATGGGCATTGATTGTAGATCCAAGTAAAATGAAATCCTTAATAACTTCGATATTTTCTCAGTTTATCATGATGTTGCTTATTGGTCGAGTTGTGAGGATTTTTGTTTTCTTTATGTTGAGGTCTAATCCATACTGAAGGCTGTAGTCTTCTGTCTTCATCAGTAACTGCTTCAAGTCCTCTGCTTTTCCACAAGCAGTGTTGTGTCATCTACATATTGCATGTTGTTAATGAGTCTCCCTCTAATCCTGATGCCGCGTTCTTCTTCATATAGTCCAGCTTCTCAGATTATTTGCTCAGCATACAGATTGAATAAGTATGGTGAAAGGATACAACCCTGTAGCACACCTTTCCTGATTTTATACCACTCAGTATCCCCTTGATCTGTTTGAATGACTGCCTGTTGGTCTATGTACAGGTTCCGCCTGAGCACAATTAAGTGTTCTGGAATTCCCATTCTTCACAATGCTATCCATAATTTGTTATGATCCACACAGTCAAATGCCTTTGCATAGTCAATAAAACACAGATAAACATCTTTCTGGTATTCTCTGCTCTCAGCCAAGATCCATCTGAAATCAGCAATGATATCCCTCATTCTACATCCTCTTCTGAATCAGGCTTGAATTTTTAGCACTTCCCCATTGATGTACTGCTGCAACTGTTTTTGAATTATCTTCAGCAAAATTTTACTTACCTGTGATACTAATGATATTGTTCAGTAATTTCCACATTCCATTGGATTACCTTTCTTTGGAATGGATGCAAACATGGATCACTTCCAGTCGGTTGAGCAGGTAGCTGTTTTCCAAATTTCTTGGCATAGACGAGTGAGCATTTCCAGTATTGTATTTGTGTGTTGAAACATCTCGATTGGTATTCCATCAATTCCTGGAACCTTGTGTTTCACCAATACCTTCACTGCAGCTTGGACTTCTTCTTCAGTACTGTCAGTTCTTGATCATATGCTACCTCCTGAATTGGTTGAACATTGACCAGTTCTTCTTGGTACAGTGACTGTGTATTCCTTCCATCTTCTTTTGATGTTTTCTGTGTCATCCAATATTATGACCATAGAATCCTTCAATACTGCAACTCAGGGCTTGAAGTTTTTCTTCAGTTCTTTCAGCTTAAGAAATGCAGGGTGTGTTCTTCCCTTTTGGTTTTCTTACTCTAGGTCTTTGCACATTTCATTATGATACTTTGTCTTCTCGAGCCACCCTTTGAACTCTGTTCAGCTCTTTTACTTCATCGTTTCTTCTGTTCACTTTAGCTACTGTATGTTCAAGAGCAAGTTTCAGAGTCTCTTCTGACATACATTTTGGTCTTTCTTTCCTGTCTTTTTAATGACCGCTTGCTTTCTTCATGTATGATGTCCTTGATGTCATTCCACAACTCGTCTGGTCTTCGGTCATTAGTATTCAGCGCATCACATCTGTTCTTGAGAGGGTCTTTAAATTTAGGTGGGATATACTCAAGACTGTACTTTGACTCTAGTGGACTTATTTTAATTTTCCTCAGCTTCACCTTGAACTTGCACATGAGCAACTGATGATCTGTTCTGCAGTTGGCCTCGGGACTTGTTCTGACTGATGATATCGAGCTTCTCCATCGTTTCTTTCCACATATGTAGTCAATTTGATTCCACCTTGAGGTGGGTGTCTGGGGGCCACTGTCTAGGGGTTCCTTCCAGTCTCTGTCAGACCAGTAAGTCTGTCTTTTTTTTGGGAATTTGAATTTTGTTCTACATTTTTCTCCCACTCTGTCCAGGACCCTCTGTATGTATAACCACTGTTTATATTGTTGAAAAAAGGTATTTGCAACGAATAGGTCATCGGTCTTGCAAAATTCTGTCACACGATCTCCAACATCATTTCTGCCACCAAGGCTGTGTTTTACAACTACTGATCCTTTTTTGTTTCCAACTTTCCCATTCCAATCACCAATAATTATCAGTACATCTTGTTTGCATGTTTGATCAATTTCAGACTTCAGAAGTTGAGAAAATCTTCAATTTGTTCATCTTTGGCATTAGTGTTTGATGCATAAATTTGAGTAACAGTTGTATTCACTGATCTTCCTTGCAGGAGTATAGATGTTATCTTGTCACTGACCACGTTGTACTGCGGATAGATCTTGAAATGTTCTTTTTGACAATGAATAAGATGCTGTTCCTCTTCAATTTGTCATTCTCAGCATAGTAGACCATAGGATTGTCTGATTCAGAATGGCCAATACTAGTCCATTTCAGCTCACTAGTGCCTAGAATATTGATCTTCAAGCATTCTATTTTATTTTGTCAACTTCCAATTTTCCTAGATTCATACTTCTTACATTCCATGTTCCAATTTCTAATGGATGTTTGCAGCTGTTTCTTCTCATTTTGAATTGTGACCCATCAGCAAATGAAGGTCCCGAAAGATTTACTCCATCCACCTCATTAAGGTCAACTCTACTTTGAGGAGGCCCTCTTCCCCAGTCGTATTTTGAGTGCGTTCCAACCTGAGAGGCTCATCTTCTGGCACTATATCAGACAGTATTCCAGTGCTATTCATAAGGTTTTCACAGCCCACTTTTTTCACAAGTAAATCTCCAGGTCCTTCTTCCCAGTCTGTCTTAATCTGGAAGCTCTGCTGAAACCTCTCCACCATGAGCGACCACCACAGTATGACAGTCTGACAGACAAGTGGTAGTGATTGTGCTTATCTTCTCTAGGGAGATAACCTGTACATTTTAAGAGTATTCACTTCTGCCTTTTAAAGGGTATTTCTGTTTTACTTCACTAAAATTATCATTTTGCAGAAATTATACCCTTGGGTCAATGAAAATGAGTATTACAATAGGCAGCATATATAGGCATAAACAATTTAGTGGGTGAGCGCTCTCAAGTTCATCATTTGGGAAGTTGGTGAATATTATTGGATTATATGTCCTTGTAGGCCCCTTCCTTCCAAGTTTTCAGATTTAGGGCATCTATATAGTATGTCAGTAACCTCAGCTTCAATAAATATTAGCTTGTGCCATACCTCACTGTTTTATGATATTAACAGAAATGGAAGTGGAGTGTTTATTTCTGACATCGTGAAAGGTGGAGCTGCAGACCTTGATGGCAGATTGATTCAGGGAGATCAGATCTTATCTGTGAATGGAGAGGACATGAGAAATGCCTCACAGGAGACTGTGGCCACAGTCCTCAAGGTGAGTCCCTCGACTGCTTTCTGCCTAGCTGGCACAACTCGATCCAACAGGAACTGTTCTGATCTAGCTTGATTACAAAATTGGTTGGATTTTATGCTAACTCATGGTTTTACTAGAAATCTAATTTCTGATTGCTTTAAACAATCAGGAAAAGCTTTGAATGAGAGCTCTGTTATATTGACTAACAACGTTGCAGGGAACCCTGCTTTGGGATTTCTGAGCTATTTTTTTCATACTTGTGAGAATTCCAAAAGTCCACAATTGTGCTCTAAATGCATTTGATGAATGGAGTCTTCTAGAGTCACAGAATTCATCCTCCTTCCTCCAGGCCTTTGTCAGGAAGCATATCATTGTGAATTTGTCAAACCCATGTTTACTGCTCAAAGAAATGTTAAAAATTTCTAGAGCAATTTCTCTATTTCACAGATAAATTTGAAAAGTGAAATGACATGCCCAAGATCACATAGCTCTGCTTCAGTGGATTTCCTACCACCCAACATCTCTCATTAAAGTTCAAAATTCACTTCCAAGTATCTCTACTACATGGACCCTACTTCCCATGGATGAAACTGGTTAATAAACATTCTTGTAAATCTCCATTCAACTGTAAAACCAGTTGCCATTACAACCCAATGTGTGTCAGAGTAGAACTCGTCCTTAGAGTTTTCAATGGCTGATTTTTGAAGTAGATCACCAGGCCTTTCTTCTGAGACACCTCTTGGTAGACTCATACCTCCAACCTTTTGATTAGCAGCTGAGAGCATTAACTGCATTTTATTCTGTGTTTCACAGATAGCAATGGAAGCTTTTTTTTTTTTTTTTAAGACAAACTACTTTTGTTTACTTTGAAATTCTGATAGTCAACTTTCAGTTGTTACTCGAGAGGATTTGTATTTTTATATTATCTATGTTTGATTTTTCTGTCCTTCTCCCTTTCACCACTTTTTCATAATTACTTTGCTGCTTATGCATACTTTCACCCAAGGAAGGCAGAGGAAGAGAAAAAGGTAAACTGAAATCCAGTCCTATTGCGTCCGTGCTATCAGCAAGTTAAGAAGTCATGAGATGAATACTGTTCTAAATTTTTGTTACTTTGTTTGATTTGATTACTGAATTTCCTTTTTCCCTGTTGCCTTATTACCCATTTACAATTCTTGGCTGCAGAGATGAGTGGAGGCTGTGCTGTGTTTTAGAACATAAAAGCTGTTGTTTTTAATTTCTGTTCTTATCTTCCCAAGTGTGCTCAGGGGCTCGTACAGCTAGAGATTGGGAGACTTCGCGCTGGTTCCTGGCCCTCCTCGAGGAAGACATCACAGAATAGTCAGGTTGGTGATGACTGACTGACTCTCCTGCCCTTAAATGGGAGACAGTTCCCCATTTCGTAAACGATTTGTTTGGAAATATTATATATAGCATATTCACAACACCAAGTTCAGTGTATTTTGATGTGTTTGAAATGAAATTGAAAGGTGGGACGGAAATTCATTAATTCCCAGATTTTTCTCCCCTTTCATGTCCTGCAAATATTTTCTAAGAACCATTTTTCTCTCCCACTATTAGTTCTATATTGCTTATGCATGCATGTACACAGCTGTGTTTATTTAAAAAAAAAGAAAGAAGCAACATCTGTTGCCAATTTGACCCTCATTAGCACAACATTGTTCTATTCATTCAATCAAATATTGCTATAAGGTTAACTAGTGAATAGCCACTCACACATGCTGAGGGCAATTAATGGTATATTCCTAAGAGGGCAGAGAACGTGGGGGTTTCTCGTGTGGGGTTCTGTCTTGGTGGGTGATATTTTGTGGGATAGCAAACATCTTATGTTTATTTGCAAGGCTGACATAAGTGCCACTTTTTTTTTTAATAACTGTTATTTCACTGCATTTTTTTCATTGTAACAGCTGACAAAAATGAAGACGGTAAACTATTTGTTTAGTCCCATTTGATACATAATGAAACTGTAGAAACTTGCATGTCACCCCCTAATCCCTTTTGTGGGTTGTGGATGAGACTTCGTTTTTGTGTGTATGTGTGTGTATGTGATTCATAAAATTTTTTTTTTTAATTTTGTTTTAGGTGAAAGTTTACAGCACAGATGAGTTTTTCATTAAAAAATTTATACACAAATTGTATTGTGACATAGGTTGCAATCGCCGCAATGTGTCAGCACTCACCCCCTTTCCCTTTCCACCCCAGGTTCCCCATGTCCATTTGTCCAGTTTTCCTGTCCCTTCTTGCCTTTTCATCTTTGCTTTTGGGCAGTTGTTGCCCATTTGGTCTCATCTACTTGGTTGAACTAAGAAGCACATTCCTCACGTGTGTTGTTTGTTTTATAGTCTTCTCTAATCTTTGGCTAAACGTGTACTTTGGGAGTGGCTTCAGCTCTGAGTTAGCAGGGTGTCTGGGGGCCAGTGTCTAGGGGTTCCTTCCAGTCTCTGTTAGACCAGTAAGTCTGTCTTTTTTTGGGTATTTGAATTTTGTTCTACATTTTTCTCCCACTCTGTCTGGGACCCTCTGTTGTGATCCCTGTCAGAGTGGTCAGTGGTAGCCAGGCACCATCTAATTCTTCCGGGCTCAGGTGGGTAGAGGCTGTGGTTCGTTTGGTGCATTAGTCCTTTGGTCTGATGTTTTCCTTGTGTCTTTGGTTTTCTTCATTCTCCTTTGCTCCAAATATGATGGGACCAATAGATGTATCTTAGATGGCCGCTCACGAGCTTTTAAGACCCTAGACACTACACACCAAAGTAGGATGTAGAACGTTTTGTTTATGAACTGTTTTATGCCAATTGATCTAGATGTCCCCTGATACCAGGACTTCATTTTGAGGTTAAAAACAACTTTTGGTCCCCTCCCTGGCTACCTTAGAATTAAAGCCTCTCCAAAGCCTTTGTTCAGAAGGAGATGCTCTGATTTTATGGTTAACCCCTGGGTACTTCTGGAATGCTATTGGCTGCCTCCTTTACCTCATTGGTGTTAGAAAATGGTTGAGAAAAAATACTGTTGTTCAGATAGAATCACCATGCTAGTACAGACTAGCTGGCTTGTCTCAGAGAATTCTCAAAGTCGTCAAACCTGATAAACACTATGTTAAATTTTAGATTTTTTCTGCATTTCTGGCTTTCATAATTGACGTCAAATAGCATAAATATACTAAGACACTGTGCTGCCGTGGGATTTCAGGAGTGGCTGGTAATGATTCTGACCAGACTTGTATCAATAATGGAAACTTGAGATACAAAGAAATTGTCTCAGCCAGGCTGCTTCCTTAATGGAAGACTCACATTTGTTGAATGATTTCATTGAATCACTGATACACACAGGGAATTAGAATATAGAACGAACAATACTGAAGATGGAATTATTCTTCCTGGCAGCGTATGAGAGGGCTACACAGAAAGCATTCTACTGAGGCTCCCTCCAAAAGGATTTTGACAAGTGGAAAAGGGAGAAGGCATCTCAGATAGACGGAATAGTATACACAAAGGCACAAAGAAATAAAAGAAATTCGTGTATTTTAAGAAAAGCTTGGATTGACAGGTGAGGTGGTGGATAGAACTTGGTTTCTATTCCTGAGGACTTATACATGAGCATCTTAGTAATTAATCAAGCTTCACACTAGGTTAAATACAAAGCAAACAAAATGAAATCCTTAACAGCTTAAATCTTTTCTCCATTTATCATGATGTTGCTTATTGGTCCAGTTGTGAGGATTTTTGATCTCTTTCTGTTGAGGTGTAATCCATGCTGGAGGCTGTAGTCTTTGATCTTCATCAGTAAGTGCTTTGAGTCCTCTTCACTTTCCGCAAGCGTTATTGTGTCATCTGCATAACACAAGTTGTTGATGAGTCTTCTTCATATAGTCCAGATTCTTGGATTATTTGCTCAGCACGTGTAGATTGAATAATTTTGGTGAAAGGATACAACCCTGATGCACACCTTTCCTGATTTTAAACCATGCCTATCCCCTTATTCTATTTGAATGAATGGCAGATAGATGAGTGGATATATGATAAAGACAATATATTTACAATAATAAAAAAGAAAGTATAGCAAAATATTAATTTTAGAATCTATGTGGTGTGTATATGAATGGCTATTATATAATTCTTTCAACTTTTCAGTAAATTGGAAATTTTTTATATTTAAGAAATTTGAACAACTTGCATTATAGAATTAAGGAAATGGATCACATTATAATTTGTCAACTGATAATTGTGATCTTAGGCTTAGCTTATAATTTTATGATGCAATTAGCATGGCTTTGATAATTTGGTAGAAAAATTATATTATTCATTATTGGTAGTGTTGTTTTTTCATTAAAAAGGACCTTCACTATGTGTAGTTTTCATTCAGTAGCCACTAGCCACAAAATAACTGTACATTGTAGGCCTCAAGTATTTATTTAAGTAAATAAAAGGACAAATAATGAAGGTATAGCTGATTGGACTAAAGTATTACTGACTCCAGGAAAATCTGTTAGGAAAAAATATATATATTCCTAAAGCAGGCCTTTTCCCCTTGATGTTTGCTGCTTTCTTCTACAACTGAAGTTTCCAGTTGGTTGAGTTACCATTAATCAAGGTTTTATAAAAGTTGTGTTAGGAAAATATATAATGAAATGTACGTAATAGTGAAATAATTGTTCACCATTGCCCCAAATAATACATCTGTCAGTTGCCCTTGAGTCATTTCTGACTCATGGCCACCCCATGTGTGTCAGAATAGAACTGTCCTCCATAGGGTTTTCAATGAATGGTTTTTTGGAAGTAGATCACCAGGACTTTCTTCCAGGGTGCCTCTGGGTGGACTTGAACCTCCAGCCTTTCTGTTAGCAACCAAGCATGTTAACTGCCCAGTGGCTCCAATGACACATTGTGCCCATCAAAAGATCATATATAAAGACTATGTAGCAACCTAGAGAATTTTTTTTTATTTCATGAGGAATAAAAAAATTGAGATTGGAGATTATTTTCTGCCTTGATGATTGAAACCACGTGTAGAAGCATATACATTAAAGAAAATGTTAAATGGGATTGTGTTAGGGTGGTAAGAGAGTTTGGGTGATTCTTTTTTTTTTTTTTTTCTTTTTTGGCCACTTTGAAGTTTTCTGTAACATAGTAATAGTTAACATAATTCAGTAATTAAGAAGATAATAATACGTGTAAATTTTTTGAGGCAAACTCTGTCTCAGCTGTGCTGGATTTCCTTTCCAGGGGAGTCAACACAGCACACCCGGCAGCTTTCCTCTTTCCCTCACGCCTGTCGTCTCCAGCCTGCAGAACCTGGTCGGCCCAAAAAGAGCTTCCAATCCTTCCCCAAAAGATCCAGGTATTATTTGTATACAAATCACCCTGTTACCTAATATTTAAATATTATTGTTTTCAAAAGCAGCGTTTTCACCTTCAATGAAATATTTTTAAATCTTTGTACTTGACCACATAGTCCCAAGCTGTCTGAAAGGCCTGTTCTAAAGGAAGCAAAGCTATAGAGATTCATTATTGGAATGTGCCTTTAACTTTATACAAATGCACATGAAAAAAAAAAGAGCAGAAATCCAAAGTGCTTCATAAAGTAAAACCATTTACAAAGAAAAAATTAATAAATTATAGCTCATTGGAAGCAGGTTGGAGATGAGGTAGGGTGAGGGGTCTTTTCAAGTCTTTCATCGGGTAGAGGGTTGTCTTTGATTCAGGCAGAAAAATGTACAGTGAAATACAAATGGCTCACCCTCCAAGCCATTTAATCACCTTGTCCCAGGCAGCTGCTGCTGCAGTCCATCAGCTTTTGTCAGACCGAACGATTATAGCTGCATCCATTTCAAACAGAGAGGACCTCTTTGTAATAGAGGGCATAGCCCCTGATCAATGGCTGCTGGTTAAGACATTAAGAAAAGGTATAATACCTGCTTGCTTTAGTATTCTCTCTTAAAAGGCCTAGAAAATAATACCATTCTCATGGGTTAATATTATATCCTAAATATATTATCTCCTAATTTTAAAGAAGTTAACTGTGTTGCTTCTTTATTTATAGGCACAGATATGGAACCAAGGACTGTTGAAATAATCCGGGTAAGTCAGTTATTTTGCTGTGGTTTTTTTTTTTTTGCTGGTTTGTGGCTTTGCATAAAATACACATTTTCTTCTTAGCGAGATTTATTGGATTGTTTGTGTGTGCTTTCAAGTCACCGAAGTAAGTATATGGCCTACGTAAAATAAACAGACTTAGAAAAATACATTAAAGCACAAAGATGACCACTGTGAATTTTTTGACACATGCCTATTCAGTACCTTTTGTGCACAAGTATGTATGTTTAAATTTTATAAAACAAAGCGTGGTGTCATGTTGGACATACTCCTGTAGCTTGTCTTTTTCACTGTGTAGCATGAAATCTTAGGCAAGCCAGTAAGTATTTTTTGACAGTATATAGCATAATTTTATTGGTTGCATGGTACTCCATCATTTGAAGGTGCTATAATTTTCTCAACCAACTTCCTCTTATTGAACAATTAGCATACTTTTCAATTTTTGATATATTTAATAGCGAAATATCTTTGTATTTTAATTTTTGCCCATATAATGGACTATTTCCTGAGGATTGATTCTTAGAAATTAAATTATGTTGTCAAAAACCATGCTTGTTATTAAAGGCTTGGATACATACAGCTAAAATGTACCCTGCTGAGTAGACTCTAAGATGCATTTCAATTCATTAATTCCTCACACCCTGATTTTCACACTCCTGTGTGATATCCAGAATATTGGAAAATAGAGACAACTTCTATTTTGATCAGTTTGGCGATGAATTGGGGATTCAAGAAGTAGTAAAAAATTATGACCTTGTTTTAATCATAGTTTAACTACAGCAAAGTGATATCCAGCATAGCTTTGTTCTCTGGAGTCAGTCATAGCTGTGTTTGAAGGTGCCTGCAGCATTTCTTAGCTCTAGGACCTTTGGCAAGTCACGTAACTTCAGTTTTCTCGTCTGTAGAGTGGGGATGATAATACTACAAAGCCAAATTTCTCTGCATTCCAAGATTTAGACTATAACATCATTTTATGTTTTGCTGGTCATTTTCAGTCAGTTTTTTTTTTTTTTTTTTTTAAGGTTTTTATAATAAGACCTGTTCTTATCAACTCCATTCTCTCACATGTGACCCAAGCAGAAAATTCATAATACAACACTTCTTGCCATTTTGGATGCAGGGCTTGACTGTTGATGCGTTTAGAAAGTATACGTAGACCCAAGTACTTTGGAGAGCAGGTATAAGCCATTATTCTGTCTATGGACATGACATGGCAACACTAATATTAATAATAAAGAATAATTCCTCACAGTTACGTGCCACAAGTTTTTAAATTTCTTTCACTTAGGGTTTTTACGGTCTTTTTTTTTTTTTTTTTTTTACTTTTCCTGGCGTTAGCGAGGTATAATTGAAGCACAGTAAGCTGCATATATTTAAAATGTACAGTTTGATCAATTTAAACTGTAGAAGCCTTGCAACCACATAGGTCCCTTTACAACAACCACTCCACTGACATTTCGGTCATATTTGTCATATATTTACATCTGTATAAATTGAGAACTCTACTCTAAAATATTATAATTTTTGCTTTCAACAATCCTATATATTTTTAAATAAACTTAATAGTAAAATTGGTCACATTTTTCTGGCTCTTTGTAGACTGAGAAATTTAGGGTTTTATCCTGGACCTCGTGAACATTATAATGTATAGACTGTGAAAAATGTTGTTTTTGTTTTAACAGGCAATCAACCCAGTTAGGTTCAAACTATAAGTTTTGTTTCATCTTTTGTGGGCGGTGGTTCATATCTCAGTCCTCTAAGCCTATACTATATTGGTTTGGGTATGTCCCACACATACGTAACTGAGAATTGAGCCTGAAAATTTTGTGGGTTCATGCATACAAGTAGAGGATCCCCTTCTTCTGCTCTCTCCACTCTGGCTTTCCCCCTACTTTCCAGCCACCGGCACTTCCTTTTCCTGGTCATCTGGCCAGAAAGATGGGGATTTTATCAGAATTTTAACCATTCACTCCACCTTTGCAACTCTTTGACTGGGACTCACCCTCATGGCAAAGCTATCAGGAAAAAAAAAAGACTGGGAAATTCACCTCCTGAGTCGTTTCTCCAAGTTTTGACTCTTTACCACAGTTTGTGTTTCTTGATTTTTCAGAGGCCTCAGATAGATGGTTTTTTTGTGTTTTGACAAGAGTTCTTTGCCATGGTATGCCTACCACCATGCTGAAACCAGAACTTGCCATTTGTTCTTTTAATGATTTTTTAAAACACAGTGAAACCTCTGAGAGCTGCAACTCGAAAAGACTGCCTTGTTTTTCCTGGTCTCTTTTTCCACTTTTGACAGGGTGCACTTACCACTTTTCTATCACTCGTTTTAGTGGAAAACAGTTGAGTTTTCCTTCTCTGACAAGTTTCCACCTCACACAGGTTCTGGCTTTCGCAGGTTTTACTGTACTAACTCTGTGATGTAAATGTGTGGAAACCCTACACTAGAGCCAGGGTCACTTCATCAAGATCCAAGAGCACTGAGTTGCCTCACATGAGAATCTTAGGGAATATTTTCAGTCACATTTTACTTCTCTCTCCGTACTTGCTGTCACTACAGTGGGTGTCCTCTAAGATCCTTTTTTTGTAACTCAGACGTGCAGCTCTTTTAGAGCCAAGTGTTTGTTCACACCCAGAAGAGCATGATATGTGTGGCAGTTTAATCATAAACACCATATGAGTAGATACTTGCCAAGTCTGCATCATAATTGGCCACTAAACTGAGCAGTGGCATAGGGGTTTTTTACTTGTACTGTTGCTATTTATTCAGCCTTTTCTGTATGTCAGGCCTGCACTTCATCATCTCATCTAATCCAAAAACCAGTACTGTGAGGTAGGTGGTATCCTTCCCATTTTATGCATGGAGATGGAGGTTCTAAGAGGTTAAGAAACTATCCCCAAGATCCTACTGCTAATTAAGTGCTACAGCTGAGACACAGGTCTTTCTTGACTCCAAAGCCCCTGCGCTTAACTCCTATGTTACCCTGGCTTCCTGTGTCACCGAAGGGATTTTGTCTGACAGCCATCTGGGGACAATCAGGCTGTGGGTCTTTAAATAAATTAAATATATAAGCGTCATGTTTTCCTTCTTTTTTAGGCTCTCGATGATGCCCTTGGAATCAGTATTGCTGGAGGAAAAGGAAGTCCCTTAGGAGATATCCCTATATTTATTGCCATGATTCAGGCCAGTGGAGTGGCAGCACGTACACAGAAGCTTAAAGTAAACGAGAGGGGAATGGTTGAAGTGCTAACAGCCTGTGGGAGGGTGGGAGGTGCAGCCTTGGAGAATTTATTTAAAGTCTGAATTCCAATAGCCATCAGACACCCACCCTGAGGGCAAAATACATTACAGAAAGTTCATGCCTGAAATTCATTAGGTCTCCGGGCATATAAAAATATTATTGTTTGTATCAAGCTTCTCAATGAAGGAAGAAATTACAGCTCATTTGCAAAACCTCCCATACCCTTTTTAGCACGTCCTTCCACCCAAAATGGATTTTCAACCCAAAGATTTGACCTTACGATCATGCCTTAAACAAAATAATCAACACTTTATGATTTTTTTTTCCCCCATTGCCCCATAATCTTAACTTAGGTAGAAAAATAAAGCCAAAAATATTTGGCTTCCTCATTAGAGCTTTATTGAACAGTTAATTTATACACCCACTATTGCTGGCAAATGGATGTCTGAAACACCACCATTACCAAAATACAAAAGTGCCCTAGGGTGCCTTTTAATAATCAAATCTGACCCCCTTCTTGTTTCTTTGATTGGTCTGTATTTGGAGAAAGCCGTAAAAATTCCTCATGCTTCTCCAACATGCATACACACTAGAAAACACAGAATCTTCACAATGGCCACAAATGGGAATATGACTTACAAAGAATTTTAAGCATTCTTCTCAAATTTAATTTTTCCTAATGATAGTGATTTTCTACCACTTTTGTACTTCCAGGTTGGAGATCGGATTGTCAGCATTAATGGGCAACCTTTGGATGGGCTTTCTCATGCGGATGTGGTTAATCTACTAAAGAATGCTTATGGGCGCATTATCCTGCAGGTATTGCGATCAACAGAATACGCAGCTGCACGAGGCAGATAAGTGGCATGCAAAAAAGATTGAGCCTCACTGGCAGTAGGCATCACCACTCAGCAGGGTGCTTGCTGATGTGAATTATGAAGGTTGAAAGCAAGAAATTATTATTTTTATTCAGAAATTCTTTAATGCCACCCATACAGGCAGTGAGCATGACTGTATGAAAGCATAACAACGGGAGAAAAATTACTCTTTGCTTCACATGATAAATCAACAAGGCTTTTAGCTTCTAGCATTCTTTTGTAAATCAAAATTTGCAAGGAGTAGGAAATGATTTTTTTTTTTAATGCCCAAAGACTGTTACTAAACTGCCCATGTGCTGTTTTTTCCTCTCCCTTTAAAGGAAGGGAAAATCACAATGCTCTTTTTCCTGTAGCATAAATGATTCCCAACACTGTTAAATTCTCACTGCCTAGTAGTTGTCCGCTAAGGCAGACAATTGTTTATCAGCTGTGGTCCCCAAGAGTATTTGTCTAGAGGCATAGGGAACTATACAGGGAGGTAAAAGCAACCTGTGCTGTTAATTATCTCTCCTTACATTTCAGCCTTCAAATGTCTCTGAGATTGAGCCCATGCCAGGGATGGATTACCCAATAAGCAGGGTACACACGGGCTTAATTGTGCTTCCTTACTAATCTGTAGTGCCCAGTTTCTCATGGGTTTTATCAGGCAGATTTCACCAGGTGAAACTGTGTGATTCAGATCAGTAAGTAGACACAATTAAGCCCCTTTGTGCCTTGCTTACTGGTTAATCCACCCCTGTACCATGCCATGATTGAGAGGCAGCATATTGGCAGTGATTGTCATTAATGAGTTTCCCAAAAAATGTATACTTATAATCACCATACTTCTGCAGAGGTGGTATAAGATCGCTTACAGGTTAAAAAACTAAAGCCCACCATTTTGCAGCTTAGAGAGAGGGCTAGCCAGCCATTCAGATAATTCTAGCCATAAAATAAGAAGTTTGAATTGAAAAACCATTCCATTTGGGAGAACCAATTTGTGGTGCTTTTACTTCTAGCATCTCAGTGGTATAAATCCAAAGTGCCAAAATAGTCATTAAAAAGTAAAAGATTTTCAGCATATATGAAGGAAAGTGAAAATACTACCAGTAGTTTCAACGGAGTTTATGTGCTAAGCCAAATATTATATGATTTAGGTCCCAGAGTTTATATTAAGCATGAACCTAAACACTGTGTGGACTGGCCATAGATTCTACTTCTCCCCAGCTCTTCCTTCTTATCCACACTTTCAGTGGAAACTGGCATAGCGGCCTCAAACTCCTCCCTCCACCATTGTCACAGTCTACAGATCCTTTGCTTTTTATTATTTGCTGTGTGGGCTCTTCCTTCAAGTTATGCTGACCCCTAGAGGCACTATAAATGTAACCCTTCAATTTCAGAGCTGTGGACCGTCAGCTGTACAGAATTTTAAGAGGAAGTTATTTCAAATGGTGGTAACTATGGCAAGAAAAAAAATGTTTCTGTTAGCAAAGTCCAGTGTTTTTGATATTTGCATGCATTGATATTATTTGTTCAGCTCCATATTCCTCACCAAAAACAGAGAGAAAAGACAATTTTAAGTGTAACAATAGCTAAATATGAAAAGTACCTAAATGAAAATGAGCTCTGGCTTTCCCATGGAGAACTAACACTCATTTCAGCCAAATTGTCACTATTAACATACTTTTGAAAACCAAAAAAACCAAACTGGTTGCCCTCAAGCCAATTCCGACACATATCGACCCTATAGGACAGAGTAGAACCCCATAGGGTTTCCAAGGAGTGGCTGGTGTATTCAGATTGCTGACCTTTTGGTTTGCAGCCAAGCTCTTAACGCCTGTGCCACCAGGGCTCCACCATACTTTTGAAAGATTTCCTTATTTATCCTTTCTGTATTTTAAGAAGAAAATGACATGACACTTGATTTCAAAATGTTCTGTGGCATTAATTACGTTAGTTGGTGGTGTTATTTTCTGATGTGTACCATCTAAAGATTAATGGCATCCTTTGGGATTTTGACAGTTATACTCTACACAATTATGGATATGGAACAGGTGTGCTAGCAAAGGCTTTAGACACGAAACTCAAGTCCTGCATCAAATGCCTTTCAGTTATATGGTTTGTTTTAATTAAAATGATGTGCATGGAATAGTACCAGCAATATAATTATCACAGCTGAATTGTCATTAGATAATTGTTTTTATTACCAGGCCAGCCAGCCCACTGGCAAAGTAGGAAAGATCAGATATTGTCTGATGATGTGGAAAAGACTTATTGTCAGTGTATCAGGCAAAGCAGTCAACCAACGCTGATTGCACCGGGAAGATTATGATCTGAGTGAGCAGACTGAAGGGAGAGAAGGGGGAAAGAGTAGAAGAGACAACCAGCGCTTCTGCAGGCTTCTCTCCACAGTTTAAATTACTACCTCTAGGTGTAGTAAGGAGATAAATATTTCTCCTCTTAAAGTCTAGTCATTGACTCTGGTAGTTTCTTACAGCCAATTGTAGACTGGCCAGTTAAGATTAATTTGGCTGCCAGGGGTCATTTTAAATGTTCCTAATTACAGTCGCTTTTTTAGCTTGATATTTATTTATTTATTTTTTTGGCCTGGTTCAGCTCTTTTGTCAATGGAATTACTATTAAACCCTGATTACACAAAACTTAGGTAACCCAAACTCTCTATTAGAAAAAAAAAATGTTTTTTTTCTTTTCATCTTTATATCTTTGAGACTATAGAAGACAAAAAAGCATATCAGAGATGTTTTCACAAAAGGAACTTCTAGGGCTTGTTCTGGGTCCATTAAGAGATTTTCCAACGGTTTTAGAGCTTGGGAGAATAGGGGGGAATCACTGTTAGCTACAACAGAGAATATAAGAGGTGTATGTTTGAGAGAGAAGACGATGGTTGAAGTTGGAGACATCAGGTGATGTCCAGCAGGAAGAGGAAATGTGCTACTGATGCTCCGGAAGACATCAGTGCTAGAACCAGGGGGTAAATAAAGCCATCTAAGGTTTCTCAATGTTGTCATCCACATTGCCTGGCACATTATACTTAATAGGTATTGGCTCAACAAATGAATTAAAATAGAGAGAGGAGACAAAGATATGGAGTAAGCAACAGGTATGGAGGATAGGAGACAAAGAGTCTGAAATCAGGGACATTAATTAAGGGTCTACCTAAAAGGAGTTTGCAAGATGGTTTGCAGGCATCGTCCAGAGCAAACAAAACTGACCCAAGAAAGCCCAACTGCTGGTTAAAAGAGAGAGACGTGTCATACCTATTAAAATAATAGAGAGAAAATGAACAGTGATCTTCCTTGTGAGCCCTAGTTTGAAAATGGGAGAGAAAAGGTAAGACACAGGATTAATCCAGTAGATACAACATCCAGCAAATAGGAGTTGCAAAAAGGAAAACAGAATGAGGAAAATAACAAAGAAATAAAAGAAATTAGTTCAAAGGCCCATTAAGCACTGAACAGGATAAATAAAACAAGAATAATACCTATATATGTTCTAAAACTTTCAAAGTGGAAAGAATAAGCTACCTACAAAAGAATAAGAGTTTCAAAAGGCACCTGACTTTTTATCAGCAATGTACTGTATTTCTGAGAAAACTAATCTAGGATGTTTCCCCAACAAAACAAAAGAACAAAATAAGAAAGAGGGAAGCCAGTGGAGCTGGCTGAGGCTGAAGAGCATTGAAATCCCAGCATGACAACTGTATAGCAGGCATGAAGAACAACTTGTCCAAACT
>NW_004443939.1:8268465-8269877 GCF_000243295.1 Trichechus manatus latirostris
GATGAGGTAGAATTAAATTAAAACTGTGAAAGGTCAGTACAACTGGCCGACAAACGACTGGCTATCTTTGAAATAATGACTTACTTTCTTTCAGAGATGATGGCAAGCAGGGGCGGATTATCCAATAAGCACAAGTAAGCCTTGGCTTACCTTGCTTACTAGGTCATACGCCCTTGTCAGGGACTGCAAATTTGAAAAGAGGCTTTGATTCCGTAGGAAGTAGGAAGGTGCTGTGGGGTTGGGAGAGAGACCAGTGCAACCATACCTAGAAACAGAACCTTTGATGTGAAAAAAATGTGAACTTATTCACTACATATGATGTGGTAAGCGGATAATCCACCCCTGGTGGCAAGTCAGTAAAGAAGAGGGTGTAGTTGAGGGCAAAGGAGAGAGAAGAAAAGTTAGGGTTGATGTTACCCCAGGAAAAGGAGACATTTTGCAGGGGAGTTTGTGTCTGATGGTTTTTTTTCTAGGATAATCGTTTACTGAGAAGTATTAAAGAAATGATTTTGAGAAGCAGTTAAAAGGAATTGAGTGAAGTAGTGCTTCTCAAACTTGAGCCTGCTTCAGAATCTCCTGGAGGGCTTGTTAAACACCATTGCTGGGTCCCAGCCCAAGAGTTTCTGATTCTGTAGGACTGGGGCAGGATCCAAGAATTTGCATTTCTAACAAGTTCCAGGTGTTGCTAATGCTGCTTCTTCAGAGACCACACCTGAGACCCACTGGAGTAGAGCATTATTTCAGGATGAGTGAAGATTTGCACATATTCTGAGTTGAAATCGACTGGATGGCAGCTAACAACAATGTTCTCTATATCTGGAATCCCTTCTCGCCCTACCCTCTTTCTTGCTTTATAAATCTTGTGAACTCCTTTCTTTAGAAACTCTCTAACCCAGAATAGGGAGTGCCTGGAGGATGGTGTTCCCCTAGACCATGAGTGTATTCAAAGCTGAGATGGTTCTGTGCCTCTAGCACAGGGCCTGGCTCAGAGAGATGGCTTTGAAGTGTTGGTCACATTGAGTTGGTCGCTGAGCCATGCTGATTAGGTTAAAGAACAGGAACTTGCAGAGAAAAAACCAGCACAGTTACCAGTTTGGTTCAGAAAAATTCCAGTAGGGGAGAAAGGTGGATGGCTTATCCTGAGTTGGGAATTGAAAAGGTATGTGGTAGAGGGTGTAGAGCAAGCATATCAGGCACGCATGAATATCGTTAAGGGAATGGTTTGTAAGCAGTTCTTAACCTTGGTTGCACAATGAAATCACTAATTCCAACACTGATTTCTGGGTCCCACCAGAAATGGGTCTGAGACGTGATGTGGGCATCAGGATATTTTAACGCTGCCCAGGTGATTCTAATATGTAGCCAGGGGTAGGAACAACTGCTGTATGGGTCCATGCTGAATAGAAGCAGAG
>NW_004443939.1:8271450-8272954 GCF_000243295.1 Trichechus manatus latirostris
CCTTCCTCAGGTAGGCAAACATTAAATGTTTGTTAATACAAGGGTTGAAGAGGATGTGGAGAAGCAAAGTACTTTCATTAAACACCTGGTGAGAGTTTAAACTCGTGCAGCCAGTTGGCGGTTTAGAAAGATCTGTTCAATGTAACACACAGCTATCACCCAGCAGGTTCATTTCTAGTTAGTTACCTACCTTAAAGAACCACTCAAGATGTCTATAGCAGCATTATGTGTAACAATAAGAAGGGCATAAACTTAAACTGGTTCTGAGCCTGGTTAATGGTTTTGAAGGGTCACTGGGGAGCAAGAAAGACATCTACCTCATCTCCCAGTCTCCAGGTGTGGGAGAATGAGAAGCAGGTGCTGATCTGTTTGCACAAAGCCAAAGCTCAGGCTGCAGATCTTAGGATTGGAGCTGGCCCCGCCTGGGTCAGGACTCCTGACACCACAGCTCTTCAACTACACACTCAAGTTCCACAGACCTTAATACCCACCGTCTTATTAAGAACCTCAGAGCCCGTCTGCCTTCCCCAGGAGGAATTCCTTTCATTCCTCCCTCCACTTGGAACTCCATGTGTTCATATCTGTCTCCCACACTTGTTGTTAGCTGCTGTCAAGTCGGTCCTCGACTCATGGCGACCCCATGTGTGCAGAGTAAAACTGCTCCATAGGGTTTTCAAGACTGACCTTTCAGAAGCAGATTGCCAGACCTGTCTTCCAAAGCACCTCTTGGTGGATTCGAACTGCCAACCTTTCAGCTAGTAGTTGAATGCATAACCATTTGCACCACCCAGGGACTCTGTCTCCCATACTAGGTGACATCAGTCGTAACCCTGTGTGACAGCAGGAGATTTCCTGTTGGTTTCCTCGACTCCCATCCTTATTCTCAGAACATACTACAGTTTATGCACGGGAGTTCAAAACTTACTGAAGGCGAGGGCGGTGGGGAGGGGAGAGAAGGAGAGAGGAAGAAAACAAAGAAAGAAATGGATAAACTTCCCATTATCCTGCTTGCCTTACCCACTCCCCAAAACACACATAGACATCTCCCAGCCTTACCTCCATATCCTCGGTCTCGGCGTTGATATGGGGAAAGAGCAGTTCAGAAGCAGGACTGAGGCAAGACTCATAGACTACGTCTTGTATGTAGAACTTATATGCGGTGGTGTACACACATGGTTAGGAGATCAGATCAGCCCCTTCCACAAGTCAAGTCCTGAGAAGGTGTTATTCTGCTGTCTATCGGATTACTTCTCAGTCAACTGTAAGACTAGAGGGTTAATGCAGATATTTGGGGCCTGAAGAGTCTTTCTGGGCCTGATGGGTTTGTCCTTACCTTCTCTTCCTGTGGAAGATGAGAGTGTCAGTGAAAATCCTTCACGCTTCCCATTTAGCTCCTATGAAATAGGCAGGAGCCTGGACAACTCCAAGGACCTTGGGAGGGTCTCCAAGGACTTAATCTTGTCAGTGGTTGGGAGGCCCCTTTTATGTCAGAGCTGCGGGTGAG
>NW_004443939.1:8273540-8274546 GCF_000243295.1 Trichechus manatus latirostris
TCTTTGTACCCCTCATACCAGGCAACTTGCCTGACGCTGCATATGGTTAAGAGTACAAGATTCTAGACTGAAATTGCATGGATTTGAATCCTGACCTCACCCCTTACCACCTATGTGACCTTGGGAAAGTTGCTTAACCTCTCTGTTTCCTCATCTGTAATATGGGGATAATAATAGTACCTACCTCTTTAGAGACTTAGAAGAATGCTTAGCTTGAAGTGCTCAGTTTATGTTCGGTGGTGGTGGTGGTGTTACATATTAAGTGAGCAAGTAAAGGAAGAAAGGAGCAGACTACCATAAAATATTGGCATTTGAAGGTATCTTAAAAAAAACAATATTTTACTGACCTTCTTCCTCAGCCCCATAATGGATAGTCTGTTTTGTGGCCAGCTGTCAGTACATGTCTTAACTTCCCAGCAAGCAAAGGAATCACCTTCACCACATCCCAAATTGAAAAACGTTGAGCACCGTTTGAATGCCTGTCTTAATGGGTACGCGTGTCCTAAAAATAGCGTCCAATTCCATTTCTAACTGCTTTAATAGTTAGATTTTTATTTTCTTTAAAAAATTTTATTTTGTAACCTTTATCAGTCTCAGTCTGCTCTGTGGAAGTTCAGAAAGTTGAGTCCCATAATCTCTATTCCTTATGAAGGACTTAAGATTCATTTATTCACTTCACAGATACTTACTAAGCAATCAGTACATGCCAGGCACAGAATAACACGGAACTGAAAAGCAGCAGTCCTTTTCCTCATGGGTCCTGCGATCAGGCAGGAAAGACAGTTAGCAGTCATACAAATATGTACCATCACAATTTATGAGAAATACTTCGACAATGCGATGGAGAGGAAAACAGGAGAAATTAATTCGAATGGGGTGGTCAAAGAAGGCTTGTAAATGGGAAGTCACGTTTAAGCTGAGGCCAGGCCAACTGAGGGAGGGGGAAATTCCAGGGAAGTTCAGGAAGGTGGCAGGGAAGTAGAAGGAGATTGATGGGGTTAGAGTG
>NW_004443939.1:8274646-8282493 GCF_000243295.1 Trichechus manatus latirostris
AATTGGTGAAGATGAACTAAGTCGGTCGCTATACAGGTAAAAAATGAACAGATTTGAGAAGTGTTTTGGAGGTAAAATCCAGAGGATTTGGTAATGGATTGCAGATGGCAGGTGAGAGAGGGAGTCCTCAGGTTGACGCAGGTGTCGGGCTGATACTCAGAGGGTAGGCAGCTTCTATGGCTAGCATCCTAGCATTCTTCCCAAGTGGACAGTCACCAGCCAGCAATACTGTCCACTGTCAGTATTATACCAAATAGATTTCTAATATGGGCAGCTGAATGTGCCGTTCACTAAAATGAGGAAAAGTGAATTGAGGGGAATAGGTGGTTGGATTAAGGGTTTGGATTTGGTTGTGTTAATTTGGATAAGCCTTTGAGATATTAAAATGCAAATGTCAAGTTGGCAATTTGGTATAGCAGACTAGGCTGGGAATTGTCAGCATTCTGTTGGCATTTAAAGCTGTGGGAATGTGTGTGCTGTCACCTAGAGCCTGAGTGTGTACATAGGCAGAGGGCACAGGACAGAGCCGAGAGGTAGCAGAAGAGTAGCAATGGAGATGGAAAAGCGGTCTGAGCAGCAGGAGGCAAGCCAGAAGAGTGTGTGGGTCAAGGAGGTTTGGGCTGATGGATGGGGACAGAAGTTGGGATGGAGTGGGTTGTAAAGACGTACATGAAGAGTAGGTGACATTACAGAGACTGTGTATAAAGACAACTCTTAAGATACACTTGCAGTGCAGGACAGCAGAAAGAGTTGGTGATAATCGGGGGTCTTTGGTGGCCCGGGGACTCTGTCATTTCCTCCTTAAGTCTTTTATACTAAATATCCCCCAATTCGTTCAGTCATTCTTCGTATGATGATATTTCCAGAAGATCCTATAACTTGCTTTAACATAGCAATGATCTGCCCAGAATAGGATGCTTTACCCAAAATGTGTTCTGACCCAGCAAGGGCAGGCCTGTCACCTCCCTTGTTCTAAATACTTAGCAGCTGCAGTTTAGCGATTTAGGCAGCCGCGCCCTCTGTTGGCTTAATCTGAAATTGCAACCAAATCAAGCCCCTTTGCTCTGCTGTCAGGAAAAGTCCCCTCACTCTACTTGTGCAACAAATATTATAACCTAGAAGCAGGACCATTGAACAGAAGCAGGGGGAGCCCAGGAGCTTTTGAGGAAGAAACTGGTAACTAATTGATATGGAAGACAACTCCAGGGTAAGCAGGCATGGCAGGCTTTTATGGTTTCCATTTAACAGATGAGGAAGCTGAAACACAGGCACAGTGTCATTTAAGTGGCGTACACTGAACTTTAGAACTCCGTTCTGATTTCTAGAATAGGCTCTATGCTAGCTATACCAGATTTCTTCTGAATGCTTTGCAGAAGACAGATTTCTGCTTTGCAGAATACAAAGTGCCTTTAAATGTCATTATCCTATTATAGTTTTGTTCAGGACCATATAAAAGGCAAACCTCAGGGAGCCAGAGATACTCACTTATTCTTTCATTCAACAAATATGTATTGAGCGTGTAGTGTGTTTCAGACACTGTTCTATGGGATGGGGATATGGTAAAGAACAAAACACCAACTTCCTGCCCTCACATTCTACTATGAGGTAGTGCACAATAAAAAAGATAAATTAGATAAAATATATACAGTTCATTAGATGGCAAGAATAGTAAGCAGGGAAACATAAAGCAGGGAAACCCAAAAACCCACTGCTGTCAAGTCAATTCTGGCCGATAGCTACCCTATATATAGGACAGAGTAGAACTGCCCCATAGGGTTTCCAAGGCTGTAATCTTTACAGAAGCAGACTGCCACATCTTTCTCCCACTGAGTGGCTGATGGGTTTGAACCACTGACTTTTTGGTTACCAGCCGAGAGCTTTAACCACTGTGCCACCAGGGCCCCTAAAGCAGAGAAGGGGGAGGCTAGGAAGTGTTGGGCTGGAGGGTTGTTGTAGAAGTTTTAGAGTGGCCTGGGAGGATGACTTTAGAGTAAAGACCTGAGGGAAGTGAAGGAGCTAGCCATGGAGATGATGAATGAAGACTGTTCCAGGCAGAAGGAACAGCAATTGCAACATGCTGAGGGGGGGATATGTTTGGCATATTAGAGAAACAGCAGAGGCCAGCATGTCTAGAACAGAGTGAACACAAGGAGAATGTTAGGAGGTGAGGCCAGAGAGGTGATGGGACAGATCACATAGGGCTTGTAGTTCATAGTAAGGAATTCAGTTTGTGTTTTGAGGTAGCTGGCTTTCTTTTGCATGGTTTTAAGCAGAGGAATGAAATAATCCGCTATGTGCTTAACAGAACCATTCTATCTAGTTCAACCAACAACCCACTGCCATCAAGTTAATTCTGGCTCATAGTGACCCTATAGGACAGAGAAGAACTGCCCTATAGGGTTTCTAAGACTGTAAATCTTTACAGAAGCAGACTGCCACATCTTTTTCCCACAGAGTGGCTGGTGGGTTCAAACTGCTGACCTTTTGGTTAGGAGCCAAGCACTTAAACCACTGTGCCACCAGGGCTGCTTCCATTCTAGCTGGTATAGTGCTATAGATTGCAGGGGGTGGGGTAGGACTGAAGCAAAGAGACCAGTGAAGAAGCTATTGTAAAACTTGAGGCAAGACATGTTATAGATAGACCAACAGAATTTTTTAGCTTATGAAAGAGAGGAGTCAAAGATGACACCAAGGTTTTTGCTGAAACTGGAAGAATCAAGTTGCAATTACCTGAGCTGGGAAGGCTACAGGAGCAAAGGTTAGAGAGGGTGGGGCTCGGTTGTGGACATGTAAGGTTTGAGAAACTCTTTAGACATCCAAGTAGAGATATCGAGTTGGCGATTGAATATATGGATCTGGAGTTAGGTAAGAGGTAGTGCTAGAGATAGAGATTTGGGAGTTTTCAGCACATGGATGGCATTTAATTCATGAGATGAGATAACTGAGGGAATATGTATAGATGGAAAAGATAAGAAGCTCAAGGACTGCACCCTACAGCACCCTGATTGTTAGAAGTTTTAGAGATGTGAAGGAGTAGACAGAAAGGTGGAAAGGAGTATAGAAGCCAAATAAAGAAAACAGTTCAAGAAAGAGAGTAATCCATGTGTCAAATGCTGCTGATAGATTGAATAAAGTGAGGACTGAGAAATGACCGTTGGACATAGCATAGTTTCTCTGTGATGAATGATTTTGTTCTAACTTTCCCCCAGGTTGTAGCGGATACCAATATAAGCACCATAGCAACTCAACTTGAAAGCATGTCTACAGGCTACCATTTTGGTTCACCCACTGCTGAACACCATCTGGAAGACACAGAGTGAGTATTCTGGATGCAGAGTGCCTCTGAAGTGCATGGGCAAAGCTCAGTGGGACCTTTTCCATATTCTAGACTGTACTCTCTAAAGGAGAGGAGGGGAAAAGTGTACATTACCTTTTCTAATTCCTAGAGCACCTCCAACAAGGCACCAGGGTTTCCTGTTTCTCACAAGGCTTTTTTCCACTGTACAAATTCTTAAAAGACCATTGTGCAGGGCCTGCATACACACTGTGGTCACTCGAACACATGCCTATGCCTCCTTTCCTAAGAAACCATGAATTTATAGCCCGGGTGCACCCTGCTTTATTATGCAAGGAATCAATTTTCTGAGCTAAAATTTTGTTCTTAGATTAAATCTTATTGTTATACTTGCAAATATTCTTCATCAAAACCAGTCATTGCAGTTAAAGTAACTCATTAAAGTAGTGTCTCTCAAACTAGAATGTGCATAAGAATAATCTAAGCTACACTTTTTAAAATACTAATTCCTCAGGCCCATTCTCCGAGATTCTGATTAGGTGATCTACAGTGGATTCCAGAAATCTAATTTTAAAAGTTCCGTAGGGTGATTCTGCTACAGATAGGCAGAGGGCCCGAACTTCGAGAAATGCTGCCTAGATTTATTCCTCCTCTACCACCAGTGTCATAATGGGAATTTGTTCCAAGTGACTGGTCATTAGTAGGTGCTCAATAAATGTTGAATAAGTGCTGAACTGAGCTGAATGGTTTATTTGAAGACGCTCATGATCATAGCCATTCCCACGTTTTCTTCTGGTAGTTCATCACCTTAAATGATGTCTTTTGATTTTATTTTCCTTGAGGTAAGAATGTTAAATTAAGGTCATTTTACTTTTTTCTCATTATAAAAGTATCAAATGCACACCATTAAAATATGACAAATACATAAAAGTGTAACGTTTTCAAATTACAATGGCCTTTTCCATTACAAAAAAACTAGGACTCTTATAGGAAGAGAATGTACTTTTAGCACCCTTTGATGTGCCTATGGAAACACAGATACGCCCATGTAACCCTGTCTGATAGGGTTACTATGAGTCAGAATCGAGTCAACGGGCAGTGGGTTTGGTTTTTTGGTTAGGGGCTAACTCTGAAACAACGGCTTTGGGTGTCTGTGTTCTCATTTCAATATCTTTGGAAATGGGGGCTGTGTTTTAAAGAGGAAACATGAATCAAATTCCTGTCCGAGAGTATTTATATGGCCTGGAAGTGGTGAAAGGTAGCGCCCTTATCCATGAGGTCATTACCATTCAGCCAGAGATGATAGTTCATCATTAAATATTTCAGCAGCTATTTATTGAGCACCTTTTTAAGGCCAGACACTGTACAAGTGCTAGAAGCTGAGGATTCAAAGCATAGGTAACAGCATTGCCCCAGTCCTCAAGGAACTGCCAGAAAGTTTGAAAAACAGACTTATAAAACCATGGTTGTAAAAGAATCAATAAACATATGAGAGCTCTAAGTTCGATGGGAGAGATAAGTAAGCATAGGGTCCTATGAAAACATGGAGGAGGGACATAACTTAGGGGGCAAGCGTGGAAAAGCTAATGCTTAAGCTGAGTTTTGAAATAATTGGAATAAGCAGGAGTGGTATTCAAAACAGTTAACAATTTATATGGTGTAGACATTCAGCAATTAATATAGATGCCTGCAGTAAACCACCAGTAAGTACATCAACAAACAGCTGATTTCAGCGTGTACTGGCTGAAAATCAACGCTAAAATAAGCCAAACAAAATTGAGGTGGGTGGGGGGAAGGACAAACATATTCTAGTCAGACAGAACAGTATATTCAAAGGTTGCTTATATCCCCATTTTGCAAATTTCTCTAAATATATGAAGGATAGAGTTCTATCAGATGACTCTGCCTCTCAGACATGCATGTTGCCACAAAACAAGTGATGCCAGTAAACAAATGTGAACCTCCTACTACAAATGAGAGGACAGTCTGGGATACCAGAGTTCCTTTAGGTTTTTACCCTTGGGACAACAGCATTTGGGAATAAGAAATTAGCATTGGCTAATCTTAGATTAAGTATTTGAGCCCAAGTAGGCAATTTAATTTTTAGCCATGTTGTTTCTGAGAGAGACTTCCACACTGGACGAAGCTCTGAAAAAGGAAATGATACATTTGAAATAGATTGTCTTCATCTGTTTGGCTTCACTTTGGTTTCTCTCTACTCTCCTGGATTTCAGTTCTCATTTACCACAGTCATGATCCTGAATTTGTGATGAGCACAGCACATACTGCTGGGAATACTTGGATGATTGTGACTTAAGGAGAGTGTAGTCTGGTGGGGCAGAAAGATAGTTAAATGTCTTTAAATATGATATGATGTGAGTGTCATAATGGGAATTTGCACCAAGTACAAAGGGACCCAGAGGAGGATTGGCCAACTCTCCTCAGGAGTCAAGAAAGCATCACATTGGAGGTGGGTTTGGAAGAGTGAGTTTCCCCATGTGTGGAAGTTGTGGGGGAGCCGTGGTAAGTGTATTCAGGCAGAAAAGGAGCAGTAATGTACTCAGCTATTGGGCTGCCATAACATGTTCAGGGCAGAAGTCCACCTGAAGACTGACCATCGACCACTAAGCTTACATGATACCCTACCCTTTGTCTCCATGCACATTCTACAAGGATATAAAAATAGTTTCATTTAGTTTTAAATGGGCGGTTTAAGGTTTAAAAACTAAGCATATAATAGAAGGGTGCTTTGACAATTTCAGCATCATGACTTTATTTTTAATCCAAAAGCAGTGGGTTTTATGAAAGAGAAGCCCCTAAAATATCAAGGATCTTCTTCATTAGTTGGCAGCATGGCATGGGAGGTTAAAAAATAACTTTCTAGATTGCCCGCTGAGAGTTTGAGTTCATAAATTGACCTTCATAGTTTTGCGGTATGAAAGTCTCTCTCAAATCTATGTTCTTCCATTAAAATGAAATTCCTTCTCAATATCTATGCTTCAATTAAATGGTGTGCATTGTGTTTTCAGAACACCTCCACCTAAGATTATTACTTTGGAGAAAGGCTCTGAAGGATTGGGGTTTAGTATTGTAGGGGGTTATGGAAGTCCCCATGGAGACCTGCCAATTTATGTCAAGACTATATTTGCAAAGGTATTTTTTTCCTTTTTACTGTACTTTTTCTTTTTTCTTTTTTAAATCAAACCTAGGTGAGATTTAAAAAGAAAAGTGTTTTGCTTTACTTTGGACTAAACTGGATGTGTGCATGTATGCTTATTTCATTTGAGTATTATAGGAAACTCCAGCACCAGATGAGTGAAAGATGAGTTCTTTTGTGGATTCATAAGATGTGTACTTTTCTTTGGACCCTATTATAGAAGTAGAGGCTAACAAGTTTTAAAGAGGATCTTCTTTCAGCAATACAGTATAAGGAGCAGCGCTGTGCTCTTTGGAAGTTAGCCTTAGAAGTATTGTTCTGGGCTAGAACAGGATTTGGCTTTTTCCTTTAAGAAACAATATCAGACACTGGAGAGCTGAGGCATAAAGCTTTGTTCAAGCCTCGGATCAGTGTAAGCGTTAATGCCTGCCCATCACAGAAAATCTCAAGACACTTTAGCGTTTAAGACAGTTTTTCTTTTCCAATACTCTGCTAAGTACTTGAGGATCAGCTCAATAGGTTAGACTAAAACTAGATAATAAATGTTTTTCGGGAATTAGCAATACTACTTCCAACATATCCTAGTTAATTAGTACACAGGTCATGGGGTCCATTCCTACTGCTGCCTCTAGATGGCGCTTAGATAAATTATTTTTAACTTTATTGTGGTTTCAAAAATTGGAATTTAATTTTATTATAAATTTGAAGATCTCTGAAAAGTATTTACTATCGTTAGAACTTTTTTTCTTCGTTGGTTTTATCCCAATCATTTGTTAAGATTAATTGATTTCCTTGTCTCCTGCTCTTTTATTTTCCTAAAGAAATAAAGGTCTTCAAAATTCTGTCTCTTTCTAGAAAACTATACTATACTTTAAACACAAGTTTGCTTTTACCTGTGCAGATCTTATCACCTGCTAATTGGTCCTAGCCATGATTTGGCATAATCTCCAAGTCATTTTGCATTTGCTTTTGGAATGCATTAGGCAGCTGCAGATTTCTTCATCAGTTTCTATTTTGCAAGGAACCCTGGTGGCGCAGTAGTTAAGCACTTGGCTACTAATTAAAAGGTTGGCAGTTGAACCCACCAGCTGCTCTGTGGGAGAAGGATGTGGCAATCTGCTTCCATAAAGATTTACGGCCTTGGAAACCCTGGCGGGGGTGGGGGTGGCAGTTCAACTGTGTCCTATAGGGTCGCTATGAGTCAGCATCAACTTGATGGCAATGGGTTTGGTTTGAGTTTTTCTATTTTGCTAGGGTGTCTATTAAGAGGGCATGTCATTTCCAAACACTCACCTGTTGAACTGGTCGTAGGCAAAAGGGGAGAGAGATGGCAGTTCAGAAACATTCTGGGTAACAGTGATGCCCCAGCCTGGTAATCCCCGAGGTGGATCCTTC
>NW_004443939.1:8283272-8284661 GCF_000243295.1 Trichechus manatus latirostris
TTCTAAAACTAATTCTGATACTGAGCTAAAATTTTCCCCGTTGGAATTTTGAAGATCTATAAACTTTATGTTTTCTCTGTTTCTTTAAACATTCTTAGAAGATATTTTTCTTCCAATTTCTGGAGCTCAGATGTCCACATGAGTGTGGATTTTTATATGACCTTGTTAGTGTCCTAAGCTTCTTTTAATGATTTTCTTGTTCATCTAAGACAGTATTTAATATGGCCCATCGAGGTCCCTTCCTCCCTAGAGGGCAACGTGAAGCATCACAGGCACTTGGGGCATGTAGATGTTGCAAGACTTAGTCCTCTGATTAACAGGTTGTCAGCACCTTCCATATTCTTTCAGGTGTTCGGTTGGAAACTTCAAAAACTTAGGCCTTACTCCCTTTAGTAGTTGAATGTTTACCATAAGCCAACAAGAGATTGTCCTAAAGACTTTAACAACTCTGAAAATTTAGAGAATTGTTTTCCAGAGCCTATGAAATCTGAAACCATGAGTTTGGTTCTTACTCGAGTTTCATTTTATTGAGCTCCTGTCTGTATTGAGTAACTTGTGTGTCATACATTTAATCCTTAGGACAAGCTGCAAGGTATGTAATGTGCGCATTTTACAGGATCTAATAAGGCTAAGTGGTCAAATTGGGACAAATAGCAAATGAGGAGAACCAGAATTCCAAACTAGATGGAGGTCTTCGAGCCATTTATTTCCTCTTTCTGTTGTCCACATCTGCCACACTGATAAAGTAGGAGAGTAAATACTGGCCAGTAAGTAATTATCAAGTTAGTACAGCAATACCTGAAGTAGTGTACAAGTCCTAGAAACATGAAAACCAGCCCCCTTTTGCGTTACTGAAAATGAAAACTTGAAAAGCTTAATTTTTACTTCTTTAAAAACTAAACACAGACATCTGAGATTTACTGAAGCCCTTAAATCTTAGCATGTAAAATGTAATAAGTTCAAGTTAGCCCAGTAATTCTGATTTTATCGATTAGTGCTACTTGTACATTGACACATTACTTTCTTAAAAGGAAAAGGATTTGAGCAAAGGTTACACAGTTACAAGTTATTTAATTTTGGTATTTTCCTCCCATTATAAATCTGCTTTTGCATATTCTTTATTCAGCCTCCGTAAAGGAATTTTACCCTTTCCACAGTTTTGAAATTCTAGATAATTGAGCCGCCACCTCAGGCCCCTCCTGCTGCAGGTGGGCACAGCTCTGGAGCATTGGTGCCTCTTAGCTCAGTCAAGAACTACGTACCTGTGAGCCTTAATTGCCCCAGCAATTCAACGTCTTTTAGAAGATTCTTCTGACAGTAACTTCCCAAGAGATTTTAACAGTTACCCCAGCAAATGGAGAAAGCCTCCTGCAAATCATTTCTAGGTCC
>NW_004443939.1:8287151-8287547 GCF_000243295.1 Trichechus manatus latirostris
AATTCTAATATATCCAAGATATACAGTATTGTTAGGATCTGGCCTTTCAGTGCATGAAAAGCTACCAGCCTCTGAACTTTCCTATGTTAATTGCATCTGCAAGAACACCTCAGGCAGCCACGAAGAAATGAAGCCCAAATAAAACTTGCAAATGCAACTTTAAATATATATTTACACACACACATATATGTATCACACACGTTAGAAATGTGATTCTGCTTGATTTTGATGGAATGGCCATTAAATACACATTTTGAAATAATGCATGGTGGTTGTGTTTTGTTACACATTGTCCTTTTAGGTCAATTCTATTGATAAAGGAATTGTGATGCTTTATACTCCTTGCAGCAGTAAATTGGCACAAAGAGTGTTTCTTATAACTGGTTCTGTCTCTGC
>NW_004443939.1:8289925-8292549 GCF_000243295.1 Trichechus manatus latirostris
TTAAGCAAAGATGAAAAAAGAAACATTTCACTGTCTGCACAATACCAAGTGAAACTGAAATTTGGAAGAGTAATTTGTGTGTGCGTGCCCGTTTCAAAAGACTTTTATCCTCCTCCCATTCTGAGCGGTGTTTCCATTTTCAGGCGTTGTAAGGAGCAAATGAGCAGCTTTAGCTTTGGGTCCCTGAGATACTGCCGTATCAGGACTCATGCTGGGCAAATTTAGAAAGGAGCAAGAATTTCTTTGATCCCCTTTCTAAGAAAGAGATTTTTAAAGTGGTGACAACTTTAGAATTGGAGTTTATCCTGCCCATTTCACAGGCGGGAGAAACGTGTCCAGAGGGAGGAGGTGATTTGCCCAGTCACTCAGCTACTTTGCAGGCATAAGAGTCTTTGATAAACCTTTGTGGGAATTCATCTGTTTAGCAAACTACTATAGAGCACCACACAGTGCTTCTAAATTAGCCAGAATTTTTTAAAGCTTATTTCAGCTCTAACACAAGGCAATTAAAAAAAAGACATGTTTATTGGATGTTGGCAAAGAAAGAAGACATCAACTCCCCATAGGTCTCCACGTTCTGGGAATTCCTAAGGCAGGACACCCTGGATACCTGCAAGGTTTAAGCTTTCTTCCTCTCAAGGAAGCCATCGTTGATGACAGATGGGGTGCCAGTGACTCCTCCTGTCTAATGGTTTGATGGGGCAGTTTCCTCTCCTGGGAGAACAGAGGGAATAATAATGGATTAAAGGGTGATGGCCATTAAACTCCCCTTAACTCCTGAACAATCATTTACCTTCCTGGGAACTTAAGTGTGGTGTTGTTAGGTGCTGTTGAGTCAGTCTGACTCATAGCCACCCCATGTACAACAGAACGAAACACTGCCGTTCCTGCGCCATCCTCACAACTGTTATGTTTGAGCCCATTGCTGCAGCCACTGTGTAAATCCATGCCCTGGAGGGCCTTTCTCTTTTTCACTGACCCTCTACATCAAGCATGATGTCCTTCTCCAGGGACTGGTAACTTCTGATAACATCCAAACTACGTGAGACCAAGTCACCATTCTCTCCTTGCTTAAGTGTAGCTGTTTGAAAACAGGCTTTAGTGGCCCACATGCTCTGAGGGATAGGGTCCACCTGTATTTAAAGGCTGGGAGCAGAAATTCCCTGTCTGATGTCATGGGACCTTGAGCGACCCCTGTAGGTATGGCCCAGCATTAGGGTAAGCAGTAAGTGTGGAAGAGTTCGCCATCCTTTTTCTCAACCCTTTTCCAGCCTCCTGCTCCCTCTAGTGTCCGCAGCTGTGGTTCAGCTACCTCGCCACTACTGTTAGTTGCCGTTGACTCCATTCTGACTCATGGTGACCCCATGTGTGCAGAGTCAGACTGCTCCACAGGGTTTTCAAGGCTGTGACCTTTCAGAAGCAGATCACCAGGCCTGTCTTCTGAGGCATCTCTGGATGGGCTCCAACCGCCAACCTTTTGGCTAGTAGTCAAACACTCAACTGTTTGTGCCACCCAGGAACTCCTTCACCACAACTACTTCCCCAGAATCCTCAGGAGCAGACAGCTGGAGATCTTGCCTCTGCCATCCCACCACCCAGGGATCCCCAGATATTTGCATAAATAATTAGATGGCTTACCATTCAACTCAGACTAAAATCCATACTCAGCATTGTTTTTGATGCACTTCATAATTTAGCTTCTGTTACGGATTGAACTGTGTCCCCCTAAGATATATTGAGGTCCTAGCACCCAGTACCTGTGAATGTAACCTTGTTTGGAAATAGTATTTGAAGATGGTATCAGTTAACATGAGGTTCTACTGGAGTAGGGTGGGTCCTAATGCAATATAAGTGGCGTTCTTATAAAAAGGTACGAGACACGGGGTAGATGGTCATGTAAAGACGGAGGCAGAGATTGGAGTGATGAATATACAAGCCAAGGAACATCAAAGATCGCTGGCTGTCACTACAAGTTTAGAGAGAAATAGGAAACAGATTCTCCCTCAGAGCCTTCAGAAGGCATCAACATGGCCAACACCCTGATCTCAGTCTGCTAGCCTCCAGAACTGTGAGAATATATTTCTGTTCTTTAAGCTACCTGGTTATAGTACTTTGTTTAGCAGCCCTGGGAACCTGATACAGCTTCCATCTAAGTCTCCAGCAATAAAGTTATTGCTGGTCTTACTAAGTACTTCCTGTTGTTGTAGGTGCCATCAAACTAATTCCGACACATAGTGACCCATGTGACAGAGTAGAATTGCCTCAGAGGGTTTTTTTTGTTGTAATCTTTACAGAAAAAGACGGCCAGGTCTCTCTCCGGTGGGGCCACCGGGTGGGTTCAAACCACAAACCTTTCAGTTAGCAGCCTAGAGCTTAACCATTTGCCACCAGAGCTAGCGTAAGCCAATCTCTCTCACTCTCTGGCCTCCGCAGTTAATACACACTTCATTAGCATAAGTGCAACCCATTCAAAGTTTAACCACAGACGGCATCATCAGTTATAACCTGGGAGCTTCTTAGAAATAACAAATTTATGCTCCACCCTATACCAACTGAATCAGAATCTCTGGAGTGGGGCCCAGAAACCTTTGTTTTAACAAGCTATCCAGGTGATTCCTGATGGC
>NW_004443939.1:8293593-8295244 GCF_000243295.1 Trichechus manatus latirostris
TTATGTACAATTCGACTTAAAGACAGACTCAGGAACGGAACCATTCGGATGGCCTGTACTTTATCTTTTTTTTTTTTTAATGTTGTGCTATAAGTGAAAGTTTACAATTCAAGTTAGGCTCTCATACAAAAATTTATACATACATTGTTATGTGACCCTAATTGCTCTCCCTATACTGTGACAGCACTCTCTTCTTTTCCACCCCTGATATCCCGTGTCCATTCAACCAGCTCCTGACCGTCTCTGCCTTCTCATCTCACCTCCGGACAGGGGCTGCCCGTTTAGTCTCATGTATCTACTTGAGCTAAGAAGCACACTCTTCATGAGTATCATTTTATGTCCCTTAGTCCAGTCTAATCTTTGTCTGAAGAGTTGGCCTCGGAAATAGTTTTAGTTTTGGGCCACCAGACAGTCCGGAGGCCATGTCTTCTGGGATCTCTCCAGTCTCAATCAAACCATTAAGTCTGGTCTTTCTACTAGAACTTGAGTTTTGCCCTCCACTTTTCTCCTGCTCCATCAGGGACTCTCTGTTGTGTTCCCTGTCAGAGTGGTCATTGTGGTAGCCAGGCACCATCTAGTTCTTCTGAATCTCAGATTACCTGTACTTTAAAATCACCTGAGGATATTTTAAATACCCAATACCCAGGCTATACCGCAGATCAATTAGATGGGAACCTGCAGAAAAGGAGGGTGAGATCCAAGAATTGGTGTTTTTTTGAAGCTCTCCAGGGAATTCCACTGTGCAGCCAGAGTGGAGAGCAACTGTTTTTGGTCCTCCCACAAGCACCTGGCTGGAAAAGTTTGACTCCCTGGCAACTGCAACAATATTCTGATGTCTTGACCCACTAGATCAGATAAACACACTCTTGCCTGAGGTGGTTGAGGGAAATTCAGAACAGAAAGTTCCAGATGTAGAAGGCTACCTAAGGTGCTACCCTAAGGTGTTGGTCTCCAGATCATTAAACCTGTTGCCATCGAGTTGATTCAGACTCATAGCGACCCTATAAGACAGGGTAGAACTACCCCATAGGGTTTCCAAGGCTGTAATCTTTATAGACGCCGACTGCCACATCTTTCTCCCATGGAGTGACAGGTGGGTTCAAACCACCAACCTTTGATTAGCAGCTGAGTGCTTAACCACTGCATCACCAAGGCTCTTTTAAACAAGGTCAGAGATGCCTTTTCTATCTTTCAGAATACCAACCACATATCCTGAACACATTCATTTCACTAATTTAAAAAGTATCCCTCATATCCCTTAAGGTAATTAATTCACTCCTTAATGCGGCTTTAGATGGCAAGGGAGTTAACGCTTGCTGCTAACTGAAAGCTTAGAGGTTCGAGCCCTCCCAGAGGCACCTTGGAAGAAAGTTCTGGATATCTACTTTGAAAAAATCAGCCATTGAAAACCCTGTGGAGCACACTTTCACTCTGACACACATGGGGTCTCCATGAGTTGGAATAGATGGTGAAGTTTAAAACCATCTCTGGAGTAGAAGGTTCCTGATGAGGGTGGCGCAGTGGTTAAGAGCTTAGCTGCTAACCAAAAAGTCAGCAGTTCGAATCCACCAGCCGCTCCTTGGAAACCTATGGGGCAGTTCTACTCTGTCCTGTAGGGTCACTATGAGTCAGAATCAGCTGGACAGCAACA
>NW_004443939.1:8296601-8298412 GCF_000243295.1 Trichechus manatus latirostris
GGGGGGGGGACTCAATGTATCTTCACAGTAATTCTTCAAGATAGGTGTTATTGTCTTCTTTCCTGACAGAAAGGGAAACTAAGAGTCAGATAAATGAGGAAATCTGCTCAAGATCACACAGATGGCAGAGGTGGGATTCCCTCCCTATCTGCCCAACCACCTCCCCATCTGCTCCACTGAAGATTCATTTCCTGCCTGCCAAATACAATGCAGACACCAAGGCCAGATAGCCCCGTTCTGTTGCATGAATTAAACCAAAATGTTTGGTTTCCAAAATTGACACATCAGTTGCTGTTCAGTTGATTCCGACTCATGGTGATCCCGTGTGTGTTATAGTAGACCTGTGCTCCATAGAATTTTCAATGGCTGATTTTTCAGCAGATTGCCAGGGCTTTCTTCCAAGGTACCTTTGGGTGGAATCAAACTGCCAACCTTTCGGTTAGCATCTGAGCATGTTAACCATTTGCACCACCAACGGACCCCCTTCCAGATTTGGAAAAAGCACCAAGTACTTGTTTCTGACTGCTGCGAAAGGAGAGGGAAGAGGTCTCTAATAAGAGGTACCGAAGTGCCTTGCATTCGCCTTAGGAGGCTAAAGGTCTGCTCCCAATGCACCCTGATTGCTCAGTTGTCAATTTCCTGGCCTGAAACCCCCCTGCAGCTGCAGCAAAGGCTTCACAAAGCCATTATGTATGTCATTGCTTGACAGGACAAAGCTGTGTCAGTTAAATGTGGCTTAAGGATAAGCCCTCAGAGTGGAGGATCAGGAATCGTTTGAAACAACCCTGTGACTTCTCTCCCACAGTCCCAGGGTTTTGTGTCCACACTTGAAATACAATTACGCCCTCTTTCAAACTCATCCCTCATCACTGTTGTTCCAATCAAATGTGAGAATTCTAGCCAGGTAGGTTTGCCAGGCATTTGGTTTGCCGCACGCTGAGTTCAGGGCACATGCTTCATTGGCGCGTTGATTGTCTTTCCGCTTCATAGGCTAGAAGTGAAATCAAGGCTCAAGGCTGCAGCCATCCACATTACTCTTCGACTTTCTGCTTTGGCGCCGCTGTCAGCAGCAGCTTGCGTTACCGCAGATGGCCGCGTGGGGGCGTACGAGACAGTCCGCCGAGATTCCTGAAATCCGAGGTTGGGTCAGCAGGGAAGAAATGTTTCATTTAGCTAAATCGTTAGTGGGAAGAGGAGCGGCAGGAGAGGCATGGCAGCGGAGGCTTGGTGTAGAGTGAAAACTTCATGACCTCCAATGCAAGCACAGCCTCAGAATGTTGAAACTACCACCCAGCAGATTGTTAGCGGACAGTCTGGGAAGGTGTCCAGAATCTGCACACTTGTTGATGCTTTGTCCCTGACTATGACCAGGTGCAGTTGCCTTCCAGTTCCCGCTTTTCTGTCACCAGATTGAATCGGTTTGCCTGTCCCTTGATACTGATCAGGACAGTACAGATTCGAGGAGCCTTGGGGCTCAGGCCTGGATTTCAATCCTGATGCACCTCCTCTCACATCTTTATCCTCCCCTTTTCCAGGATATGCATTCTGGGGGATCCTTGTTGCTCAAATTTATCATTTTATTGTGTATTTTATGTAAATTTGCTATTGCAATATGCCCCTTAGAAAACGCTAGAAAAATTACCATTCATTTTTTTTAAAAAAAGACATATGTTATCAAATTCACATATGAATATCATATGTAAGTTTTTAAAAATTTGTATATTAAATTTTACAAGGTATATGTATGTCAAATACCTTGCTTGCTGAAAGTGAAGAGAATTTGAAGCACTTATTGATGAAGATCAAAGACT
>NW_004443939.1:8299118-8300394 GCF_000243295.1 Trichechus manatus latirostris
CAACATGTATGTATATATGAGATACAAGAGACTGTTTCATCTATTCATATAACATGTATTAAGGGCCAACTATAGGTTACGTGGACCTGGGTTTGATTCCCAAACAACGCACCTCAAGCATAGCCATCACCCATCTGTCAGTGGAGGCTTGTGTGCTGCTATGATGCTGAACAAGTTTTAGCAAAGCTTCTAGACTAAAACGGAGTAAGAAGAAAGGCCTGGTGATCTATTTTGGAAAAGCAGTCAGTGAAAACCCTTTGGATCACAGTAGTCCAATTTGCAACTGATCATGGAAATGGTGCAGGATCGAGCAGCATTTTGTTCCACTGAGCATGGGGTCACCATGAGTCAGGCACCAACTCCATGACAGCAACAATAACATATGTTAGGTTCATGAGATACAGGACTGAATAAGACACATTTCCTGCCCTCAACTTGCTCAGTCTAATGGGGAGGCAGTTAAGGAAACAGTGGCTGTACTAGAGGAAGATGATGCTGTGATGGAGGAAGCACAGGGTGTTATGGGAACGTAAGCATGAAGTGAGAAGTCAGTCACACCGCCCGCAGAGGCTGCAGGAGCAGCAAAGGTCAGCCAAGTGGCCAAGATCCCAACCTTTGTTAAAATTAGGCTAATAATGAATAACAAATTATCAAAATCCAAGTTTTTTTTTTTTTAATTTTATTTTTTAGCTTGAGGGAAAGGAGAAAGGAAAACAAAAAGCAGAAGTAAGAATGTATACCTGGGAAGGAAACATTCCTTGAGTTGCAAAATTCCATGAACATATTTGGAAGGATGGTCTTTATCATTCTAAAAAAAAACTGTTAGGTTTGTAGAGGAATTGACTCCTTTCATCTATGCAGTTCCATGCTTTGGAAGTTCTGGCTAATGTATTAAAATAGGAAATGCTGAGCTGGCAATATTATCAAGAATCTGAAGAATACTTCTAATCTGTGACATAAGAATATATCCTAAGAAATAATCAAAGTTGTACACAAAGATAAACGTAAATGGATGGTCATACCAGTACTCTTTGTAATAGTGACAACAGCCTATAAGTCCCTCCAGAATCCCACGAGAGAGTGGTTAAATGCCATGCAGCACAGAGCCACCCAAGGAAAAATGATGCAGCTACTACAAACCTTACCTCCAAAGACATTTTTATAATGAGGAAAATCCTCATGATATACAATTTTAAATTTAAAAAGGAAGGACACAAAGCTAAAAAGACAAACAAGATATAAAATGGTGCTTGTCTCTGGGATTATATATGATTTT
>NW_004443939.1:8301352-8302266 GCF_000243295.1 Trichechus manatus latirostris
AAAAGGACAAATATTGTAGGAGCCCACTTACATGAAATAGGCAAACACAGAGACCAAAGTTCATTAGTGGTTACCAAGGGTACCAGGGAGGGGAAAGGCAGAATCATTGCTTAGGGGGCACTGAGTTTCTGTTAATGGTGTTGGAATCATTTGGAAGAAGATAGTGGTAACAGCTGTACAACATGATGCACATAATCAGTGTCACTGAATTGTACACGTAAATATTGTTAAATTGACGTATGTTTTGTTATAGATTTTCTTACCACAATAAAAGAAGAAGTATATGACACAACAGTCCTGACAACAGGCGGTTATGGTGTTTAAAGGGATGTTTTATGTAACACTCAAATAAAAGTTATTTGCTTAAAAAATAAAAATTAAAAAAAGCCTCAAGAAAGCTACTCATGCTCAAGGCCAGAAGATGGCGCAGGTTTTCCATCCCCCTGATTCCTATGTCACAAGAAAGATGGAAATCTAGTTCTAAAGAACGTGCTTGATCTCACTACATAGGTCCGTCCAGAAGAGGGCCCCCAGAAGCTGGGATGGGAAACTAGGAAGAATCTCTAATAATGGAGACTAGGCATTGTGTAAAGGCCACCCTTCTCAAGAAATGGACTAATAGAGTAGAACAGGTCCTCTGGCCAGAATAGTACTACATCCCCAAAAGGAAGCTCTCACCAGTCCTTTGGTTTATCTTGGCTGCAAAGTCAGGGCCATCAGATCTCTGTGGGATTCAGGAACATCAACAGTGGGCCCTTGCCCTACAGAAGGGGGAGGGGTCAGCGGTGCCAGGTAGGTGGAGATGTCTGCAACAAGCTCCAGAGCCTGGTGATCCTACAGAGCCAGTTCTCTTCCTTTGCTACTAACTGGAGTCCTGGCACCAGTGAGGGCTGGAGGCAGAGCTTCCACTGCAG
>NW_004443939.1:8302995-8306849 GCF_000243295.1 Trichechus manatus latirostris
GTTCCAGCCTCTACAAAAGGTTTAAGATTAACCGATGTTCCTCCTTGGAGGGTGGAAAACAAGTGGTAATGATCTAGGGATGAAAAACCAAACAAAGCACCCATCTTGGGACAAGAAAAACCAGGATGTCGCCAGATAATCCCCAAGGATGTCGCCAAATAACCCCCAAGAATACCAGTAAAAGATTAACTCATCTGAGACATGACCACCTCAAGGGGGAACTAAGACAAACTTCGAAGACCCATAATCCTGTCCCTGTAAAAGCCTTCAGCCGATCCCCAGCGGGGGAGGCGGGTTTTTTGGAGGAATCTATTCCCTTCTGTCTCCTATGTATCGATCTATAATAAAACTCCTGCTGCTCACCTCACCCCGTTCTCAGAATTGGCTACTGTGGCAGGCGGCTCCAATCCGTGTTACAGTGGTAACAGTTGGCTAACTGGGCCTCCCTTGCCACTCCATAGCACCCATTACTTACCCTTCTTTTCAGGTGACATGTTGCACTAAAATTAATCTCTCTATAAGATCTGCCTTTCCCAGGAGATTCTAGGTGAAGGGCTACTGCTTTCTCTGCTTATCAGCATTAGCCAATTAAAAGGTTGACTGGGAAAAAATGCCATTCACAATAGCAATGAAAATAAATATTATGCAGGAATAATATTAACAAATGTGTAAGACCTATTTGAGAGGGGAAAAAAAAAACCCTGCAAAAAGTTTAAACAAATGATGATGTTAATAATAATAATAACAGACATTTATCAAAGGTTTACCATACTCTGGATCCCTGGTGGCACAGTGGTGAAGAGCTAGGCTGCTAACCAAAAGGTTGGCAGTTTGAATCCACAGCCACTCCTTGGAAACCATATGGGGCAGTTCTACTCTGTCCTATAGGGTTATTATGAGTCGGAATCAACTCAACAGCAACGGGTTTGGTTTTGGTTTTTACCATACTCTAGACACTAGTCTAATTTTCCATGCTTTACTGCATTTACTCAACAATTCTATGAGGTAGATACCATTGTATTCTTCATTTTATATATACGGAAACAGAGGCACAAAGAGGTTAAGTAACTTGCCTGATGAGATTTCCATCTTCATTGTGGAAATCTTGAATAATATAAAATTTTTCCCAAATTAATTTTTATACTTACCTCAATACTGATTAAAATCTCCAAAGAAGGGAAGTTCACTATATAAAATGGTCATATTTTATACAAGTACATATGTGCATAAAATCTAAAAGAATACACATCAAAGTATTAGAGGTAATCTTTATTTTCTTCTCTACACTTTTCTGTAATTAATAAACTTGTCGAAATGTATTACTGAATCTGAGCACTGTGAAAAGCACTTTAGCTGAATTACCTCAAATTCTGCCAACAACCCCCCGTAAAATAGGTGTGATTTTTGCCTGCGTTATAGATTAGACGAACTGAAGCACAAAGAGGTTAAGTAACTTGCCCGAGGTCACACAGCAGGTAAAGTGGTGGTTTCAACTCAACAGCCTGATTCTGCAGGCAGCTCTCTTATAAATGGGCTACACTGTATTCCAAGAAAGAGGGAAAGTGATACAAAGTGATGAGGGTCTTAATAGTGATAGCCCCAGGATGCTTGGGAGCATGGAAGAAGGGTTCCTAATTCAGGCTAGAGAATCAAACAAGGCTCCTTCTTAGAGGAGGTATCATCAAAGCAGAACTTTGAAAGACGAGTGCTTGCCACATAGTAGATGCTCAATAAATATTTTATGAATGAGCTAATAAACCTAGCAAAGAGGGTAGAATTGTGATGAGGAAGGGCATTCCAAGCAGAATGATAAGCGTAAAGGGATGTCACCAACCGCTCTCAGCCAGGGCACCAAGGTAGTTTTCTTCAGAGTTCTGCAGTGCGGAAAAGGTGGGGAATGGCCACCACACCCCAAACCCAGGAATGCCTCTCCTTTTCAGGCTTAGGGTGTTTTGGCAGGTGGCAGGGGTGTTGTCTTAGTTTCTTGGTGCTACTATAACAGAAATACCACAAGTGGGTGGCTTTAATGAACAGAAATTTTGTTTTCTTACAGTTTAGAATGCTAGAAGTCAGAATTCAGGGTGACAGCTCTAAAGGAAGTCTCCCTCTATCCACTCTGGGATAAAATCCTTGTCTCAGCTTCTCTAGCTGGCTATCCTTGGAGTTCCTGGGCTTGACTGGTCTTCAGATAATGTCCATCTTCCCGCTGTGAATGCCTTCTCCTGTGCTATGCCTAGCCTGCTCTTTTATATCTCAAAAGTAATTGGCTTAAGAGGAGGAAGGGAGGAAAGGGTTGGATGAATGGGTGAAGAGGCTTTTTGCCTAGATGAGAAAACCCTGTTCCCAAATGGGATTACATGCACAGGTATAAAACCAAACTCATTGCCATCGGGTCGATTCTGACTCATAGTGACCCTATAGAACAGAGTAGAACTTCCCCATAGGGTTTCTAAGGCTATAATCTTTATGGAAGCAAACTGCCACATCTTTCTCCCATGAAGCAGCTGTGGGTTTGAACCACCGACTTTTCTGTTAGCAGCTGAGCACTTAACCACCATGCCACCAGGGCTCCTAATGCACAAGTATAGGGGTTAGGATTTAGAACACATATTTTGGGGGGACACAATTCAATCCATAACAGGTGTCAACCTGGTAATCAAACTGGGAGCAGGCAAAATCTTTTATCTTTTTTTTCTAAATTTTATTTTGTTGTTGTTGAGAACATGCACAGCAAAACATACACTAATTCAACAGTTACTACATGTACAGTTTAGTGACATTGATTACATTCTTCCAGTTGTGCAAACATTCTCACTCTCCTTTTCTGAGTTGTTCTTCCCTGTGATGGTTAAGATTGTGTGGCAGCTTGGCTGGGCCATGATTCTCAGCGTTTTGGCAGTTGTATGATGTTGTGATCACTTCTCTGTTGAGATTTGATACCTGATCACCCCCATGATGGGATGTGCTGAGTGGAGGTGGGCCTGTGGTGGCTCACTGCCCTCTCAGCCTGCATCTCTCTGCCCTTGGCCGCTTAGTCCTGTCTGCTCTCTTGCCAGGCTTTTGCTTGTTCTAGATCCTGCAGCTGGCTCCTGTTTGTCTGACCTCTGGTTCTTGGGACTTGAGCTAGTAGCTTGCATGCCAATCTTGAGATTCGTCAATCTTCACAGCCTGCTACGGCCCTGCTGTCCAGCCTGCCAATCTTGGGTTTGCCAGCCTCTGCAGGTATGTGAGTCAGGAAAATCCTCTTTCCTGCCCCACGGACTTGGGACTTTACAGCCTCTAAAAACCACGTGAGCCATTTCCTTGATATAAATCTCTCTCTCTCTATATATATACACGCTTTACTGGTTTTGCTTCTCTAGAGAACCCAGCCTAAGACACTCCCCCACTAATGTAAACTCACTGCCCCCTAAGGTTCCTATCTAATCTTTTGAGTTGCTGTTGTCAATTTGATCCAATATAGATGGTTCTTAAAAGAGCATAATGCTCAAGGCAGAGTTTTTTACTAGTTAAGCTAGAAAAATCTTACATTTTGATAGACCAGACAAGACTGAGGAGCTGGGCAGACTCAAGGATGAGCTGGTGTCAGGCAAGAAACCCACCACAAGGCTGAGCCCCTTTGCAGGAGCCTCCTGGGTAGCAGGTCCTCTATTTCTGAGCCAATTCCCTAGGAGCATTCTGGGCTACGTAGGGGTCTATGGAACAGTGGTTTTCAAACACTTCTTTTTTTTTCCTGTTTCGAGTACTCTTTTTTTCTAATGTACTTTAGATGAAGGTTTACAGAACAAATAGTTTCTCATTAAACAGTCAGTACACGTATTGTTTTATGACATTGGTTAACAACCCCATGACAT
>NW_004443939.1:8320317-8322243 GCF_000243295.1 Trichechus manatus latirostris
GAACAACTGCCTCTTGATCTATGTACAGGTTCCTCATGAGCACAATTAAGTGTTCTGGAATTCCCATTCTTTGCAATGTTATCCATAATTTGGTATGACCCACACAGTAGAATGCCTTTGTGACTGGTGGTGCCTTTATTGAGATGTGAACCTGGAGTCAGGACAGGCAGGGGAGGGGCTGGGGATGTTCAGTCAGAGACATGGATGAGGCATCTGAGAAGGAACTTCAAGCAGGAAATTGGAGCACAGTCAGCACCCAGCAACTGGAAGTCAGCAATTGCTTTAGGACTTGATGAGATTTCCTGGGGAGGGAGTGAGGGAATGCAGAGGGGATTGGGCCTAGAAACTTTCAAAACCAGGAGGGGAGGAGCGAGCAAAAGAGGTCGTGAGTCAGTCTCCTCCTTAGTTAAAAGTATTCGTTAGTCACTTGGTTCACTCCTGGATCCTCCGGGCTAGAGTCCCTTCTTCCAAAGGTAAGGCTCGCTCAGGTGGTGTTAACATGGAACAGGCATGCAGATAGGTCCCTCTGGCTTTACACCCTGCCTAGGAACCCTGGTGGTATAGTGGTTAAGAGCTACGGCTGCTAACCCAAAGGTCAGCAGCTCGAATCTACCAGGCGCTCCCTGGAAACCCTATGGGGCAGTTCTACTCTGTCCTGTAGGGTCACTGTGAGTTGGAATCCACTTGACGGCAATGGGTTTTTTTTTTTGTTGTTGTTCTTCCCGTCTTGGGTCAGTGAGAAAGGCAGCCTTCCTAGGCCCTACCTTGAAAGTGGAAGAAAATAGCAATGCCTGAGGAGAAAATGAAGTCAAGAAAATGGAGAAGTACTTGGTTAAGTACAGTAAAACCTAGGAAAGCCAGAACCTGTGTAAGGTGGAAACCTGTCAGAGAAGGAACACTCAAATATTTTCCACTAAAAAGAGCGATGGAAAAGTGGTAAGACCGTACTTGTCAAAGGGAGAAAACTTTCAATTTCTGGAAAAACAAGGTAGTCCCATTGAGTTCCGACCCTCACCATAATAGCTTTTTAAAAAGAGAGATCAGTATGTAGCTTGTATACCAAAACCCAAAACCAAACCCTTTGCCCTCAAGTAGATCCTGACTCATAGCAACTCTATAGGGCAGAGTAGAACTGCTCCATAGGGTTTACAAGGCTATAATCTTCATGCTGACCTTTTGGTTAGCAGCCAAGCACTTTAACCACTGCACCACCAGGGATCCGTATAGCTTGTATAATATCTTTTAAAAGGTGCCCTGGTGATGCAGTGGTTAAGCTTTTGGCTGCTAAACAAAAGGTTGGTGATTTGAACCCACCCAGTGACTCCATGAGAGAAAAGATCTGGTGATGTGCTCCTGTAAAGATTACAGCCTAGAAAACCTTATGGGGCAGTTCTACTCTGTCCTATAGGGTCGCTATGAGTTGGAATTGACTCCATGGCACACAACAATAGTATTTTTGGGGCATAGAGGAATAAGTGAGAACTTTGAGAGCCAGGTGAACCTGGCTTTTCATTCTGTCCTCCATTTCCTAGATGTGGGGCCTTGAACTTAACCTCCTCCAATCTATTTCTTCAGACTGTTCTTTATCTGACTGGGAAATAGATTTGGAAGTAGTAACTTTTTTTTTTCCCCTACATTTCCTTCAATGTTAGAAAAACTGAATTCCTTTTCAAACTTAAAAAGAACATGTTTACTGCCAAAGTGCCTTATAATATGGACTCCAACCAGCACAAGGAAAAAAACCACTCCTCTCCCCTCTCCCTTGCCTCACCTCCTTCTCTATTGCCCTCTGGATCTTTCCCTTCCCAAGGAATCCTTCCCACCTCCACTCCCAGACTGTTACTAATTCACATACATCTTTTCATTCTTATTTCTGTGATCATACAAATTTAAGCAAACACCTAACTAGAGAAGTGCCTTCTGTCC
>NW_004443939.1:8322769-8335934 GCF_000243295.1 Trichechus manatus latirostris
GACATACTCTTAATTTCCTCCGTGTTATTAATTTCTTTAGGTTTGCTCTCTCTTATCAATTCAATTTTGGTAATTTATATTTTCATAGGAGATCATCAGTTTTATTCAGGTTTTCAAATTTATTAGCTTAGAATACTACGCAATACTCTGTATTTAAATTTCCTGTATATCTGGGTCAAGTTTTCCTTTATCATTTCTAATTTTGGGTTTTGTACTTTCTCCTTTTGTTTTTTCTTGTTTAGGTTAGCTACTGACAACCATACTGTTCAGTGACCCAGCTTTTAAATTTATTAAATCCATTTTTTTTTTTTTTGCTTTCTTAATCATTAGTTTCTAATTTTAACTTTATTGCTCTCTTTTTTCTGCTTTCTTTGGATTTATTTATTTTTTCTACCTCCTTGAAATAGATGAGTTTTCATGTATTTCTTCTGTAATAGCAAACCAAAAAAATCAAACTCGTTGCTGTCGAGTCTACTCTTACTCACAAGAACCCCATGTGTGGCAGAGTAGAACTATGCTCCATAGGGTTTTCAATGCTAAATTTTCAGAAGTAGACCACCAGGCCTTTCTTCTGAGGTGCCTCTGGGCAGACTTGAACTGACAACCTCTCGGTTGTCAGATGAGTGCATTAATCATTTGCACCATGGCAGTTAATATGAATTTTCCCCTGAGGTAGTGAGTATTGGTACCATTGTGCCATCTGGTGACCTTCCAGGATATCACACCCAGTGGATGTGACCTTTTGGGACTTACTTTTCAAGATATTTTGATACCTTAAGTCAGAATTGACTTGATAGCAACTAACAACAGCATTAAACCTAAGGGACTAGGCAAGAAACCTGGGTGGGATCTGAACATACAGAGATTGGGCATAACAAGAGCATAGCAGGCAGAAGAAACATAATCAAATCTTCAGAGGTAGGGAGAAAATAGAGCTGTCGTCTAGTTGGAGAGTATGATAAATAGGGTCGTGGTGGATGTGTGGAAGGGGAGAATGGAGCCAGACTACAACAGATCTTGAACTCAAGGTTAGCGTTTGGACACTGTTCTGTAGGCAACGGGGAGCCATTGACGGGTTTTGTTTAGGGCATGATGCCTTACTCAGAGGGAGTTGAGGCAAACACTGAGACCAGGATGTTAAATGCAGTGGGCAGAGCAGGATGTCAGGAGCTCCTGCATGGTCAGTACTCAAAGTCAAGTGTTTTGAACTGGAGCTCATGGGAGAGGACATGGCAGAGATGTGGGTGTGGAAGTTGTTTGGATGAAAGTAATCATAAAAGTCCTGAGAGTTCTGAGGGAAAGGAGGGAAGAGAAGAAAAGAGTCAAGAATGAAAACTTTTGGAGGGATTCGAAGAAGAGCCTGAGCAGAGATCTGGAGGAGAACCAGGGAGAGAGGTGTCACATAAGTCAAGGGACAGAGCTGCACAGATCTATGGGGGATCACCAGGTCAAAGCTGCTAATGGGTGGACAAGCGAAAGAAAGGCAAGGAAGTGAGGTGTAAGTGACGACTCCTCTTTCTAGATTGCTCCCTCACTCTTAGTATTAACCAAATAAATGAGTGTGGTAGAGCAGAATGAAAGCACTGATGGAAGGTGGGATTCTGGAAAGGATGGGCTCTTCACTCCTACAGATCTCTTAATTTTATTCACAATTAACAAATGAAATAAAGAATTGTTATTGTTGTTGTTGGAGATTTAAAAAAAACAATTGCTGGTAAGTTGACTCCAACTCATGGCAACCCCATGTGTGTCACAGTAGAACTGTGCTCCACAGGTTTTCCAATGGCTGAGTTTTCAGTAGTAGATCTCCAAGCCTTTCTTCTGAGGTGCCTCTGGATGGACTCGAACCTCCAACTTTTCAGTTAGCAGCTGAGCACATCAACCATTTCTGCCACCCAGGGACTACTGTTGGGGACTGGGAAGTCAAATTTCACCTTACCTGGCTGGGTAGCACATACTCACTGCAGCTTATTGACTGGTGCCTTCTTTTGGACAGCAGGTTTTGTCAAAGAAAGATCAACAGGTGACAAAAACAAGAAAAGGGAATGTTTCCTTCATTTCAGAAAAGGTTTGCTAGAAGCTTCCTTTAAACAGATGTCTCTCCTAGAGTATAGAAAATATTATTCAATTTACCAAGACTGTGGATATGCTGAGCTTTCCCAAGAAATGACATATAAAAATGCCTTGCAGTCTCTCAGTAAATGTTGGTCATCCCCCCACCTCCCACTCCCAAGAATTTCTGGGAAAATCAGATCTGGTGTTCCATCACAGGCAGCCGTATCCTTCCTGCTTACAAATTAGATTAGCTCTTCTTGTCTGGGGCCAGACGCAGCTGAGACTCTCCCGTCAAAAGGCTGTGTGCCATGCAGCTGGCTCACCAGTATTCCTTGACCTTTCTACCTTGAATCAGCATTCTCCCCCACAAGGCCTGCTCATTTTGTCTGATGTCTACAACAGGATAATCACTTTGGAAACTGCACAGCAGGGTACCTGTTTCCGGCAGCACACAGACCAGGAGGGGTGTGGAAAAGGTCACCAGTGTAATCATAACTAACTTGCCCACCAGCAAATACGGACTCTCATGCAAATAGAGCGCGTGTTATATGTGTTTTTTTTTTGCCAACTGTGCCTTCCCTGCATGAGGTATTTTTGTAAGTGCGCTGTGCTAATTTTTTTTTTTACTCTCACAAACTATAGTGGACTTTTGGAGATAAATGAGGAAGTCTGTCAGATATTAGGCACCTATTCTAACCCCAGGAGCCCTGATGGTGCAGTGGGTAAGCACTTGGCTGCTAAACCGAGAGGCTGGCGGCTGGAACCCACCAGGTGCTCTGCGGGAGAAACACATCCACCAGCTGCTCCACAGGGGAAAGATGTGGTGGTCTGCTTCCATGAAGATTACAACCTTGGAAACCCTTTGGGGTAGTTCTACTCTGACCTGTAAGGTCACTGTGAGTCAGACTTGACTCAACAGCACACAACAACAATTCTAACCCCAAGGAGCCCTGGTGGTGCAATGGTTAAGCGCTCGGCTGCTGACGGGAAGGTTGGTAGTTCAAACTTACCCAGCGGCTCTGAAGAAGAAGAACTGGCAATCTGCTTCCATAAAGATTATAGCCTAGAAGACCATATGGGGGCAGATCTAGTCTGCCATATAGGGTCACTATGAGTCATGATTGACTTGATGTCACCCAACAACAACATTCAAACCCCAGGATGGAGTCAAGGCTAAAGCAGTACCAGAGGGAGAGGGAAGGTGGGAGAGAGACCAAATGGCTTCCCATGGGGCCAGGGGCTAAATGACAAAGTCAGTGCTAAGAAAACAATGAATTAAAATGGCATTACTGTGCTGTCTGGGCATAAGGGATAAGAGTCCTCTTTGCAAGATTAGTCTCTAACATCTTGTTAAACAACTGATAGGTGTCCAGGCCCACCAGATCCCAGCTCCCAGGCTGTCTCCTCCCCTCAGCTGGGTCACCTGACTCCCAAAAACTGAAGCCCTCTACAGCTACACAGACTTTGCTATCTGCTATCTTCATCAGTATAATGTTACTACTCCAGAAAACCCTTGCCCTGGAAGACAAAAGTTACAATTATTGTTGATGCTGGGAAATTTCAAAAAAACACACAACACACTATTTAAATATACAAACACAAAACTATTAAACTCTTCAACAGAAAACATCAAAGGACAGTTTACTTTCCAAGACCCTTTGAACCCCTTGCCTCAAAAATCCTTACCCAACTGTGTCTACCAATCCTAAACCATTTGTGGTAGACTGAATTGTGTTTTCCCCAAAATATGTATTGAAATTCTAACCCCAGTACCTGTAAATATGACCTTGTTTGGAAATAGGGAGTTCTATTATGTTAATGAGGACAGACCAGTGTAGAGTGGGTTCTAAACCTAATCACTTCTGAATTATATAAAGAACAGAATAGAGACACACACAGAGAGAAGATGCCATATAAAGACAGACACACCCAGCATCTACAAGTCCGGAAACTCCAAGGATTGATGGCTACTAAAAGCTGAAGTAGACAAAGAAGATCCTTACCCTAGAGCCATACCCTGAATTCAGACTTCTAGCCTCCTGAGCTGTGAGAAAATAAATTTGTCTTCTTTAAAGCCACTGATTTGTAGTATTTTTGTTATGGCAGCACTAGATAGATAAGTCCAACTCTGATTCACGGTGACCCCATGTACAACAGAACATTGTCTGTTTCTTCTCCAGGAATGTGGACTTTCCAACCCCTCAGCTGTTCCAGTCCCTAACATTCTGCCTGTTTATCTCTTCTGTCCTGCGACCACACAGCAGGACCTGTAGGTCAGCTGATGCTGGGTCCCTGAAACATCTTTGTTCCTTCAGCAGAGCCCATCTCCTGCCCCAAAACCCCTCTCCCAGTCAGGGTGTCCGGCAAGAAAGAAAGAAGTGCTCTGGACAGGCAATGGAATGTAGTCATAGAGCCAGATCTTCTGGCTTTAAATCCTAGGTCTGCTGTTTACTAGCTGTTTGGCCTTGGATGGTTACTTAACCTCTCTGTGCTTCAATTTCCTCATATGTAAAACAGGGATAATTATAGTAGCTATGTCTTGGCGCAAGGGTTAAGCATTCAGCTGCTAACTGAAAGGTTGACAGTTCAAACTTACCCAGTGGCTCTGCAGGAGAAAGACCTGGTGATATGCTTCTGTCAAGACTACAGCCAAGAAAACCCTATGGGACAGTTCTACTCTGTCACATGAGGTTGCTATGAGTTGGAATCAACTTGATGGCACCCAACAACAACAACCTGCTAGGTATGGAATTATTTTGCCCAAAAAGTTATATCGAAGTTCTAACCCCTGTACCAGTGAATATGATCCTGTTTGAAAATAGGGGTTTCTTTTGTTATGTTAATGAGCCCATACCAGAATAGAGTGGGTCCGAAACCTAATCTCTTCTGAATGATGTCATATGAAAAGGGAAAACAGAGACAGACACACATGGGAGGAAGCACCATACGACCAGGGAGGCAGAGGCATCTATAAGCAGCAAAGGAACACCAAGGATTGCCAGCAGACATCAGGAACTAGGAAGAGGCCCATAGAAGAATGCAACATGGCCAAGATCTTCCAAAACTGTAAGACAATACATTCTGACCTTTAAATCCACCCATTCATAGTATTTTTTTGTTACAGCAGCAGTAGGTAACTAAGACAATACCTTATAGAGTCACTATGAGGAGTAAATGAGTTCATACACACGAAGCAGGACAAAGTACTCAGTGAAGACGAGCTTCTGTTTTTATGGGGACGCGGCTGGGGAAAGAGATCAAACAGCCAGGGGAAAGGGGAAGTACACTACTGTATAGTGAGCACCTGCCAGATGGGCCAAGAACTATGCTGGGTGCTTGATCCAGCTGAATGTTTACTAAATGGAGGAGGAACTATTATTGCCCATTTTACAGATCAAGAGCCTCAGTGGTCATGTGGCCCAGTGGAGATTCAGTACCTGAGAGATCTGATTCCAGTCATCATGCACTTCGTTGCCTCCCACCATGCTGCAAAACTCAGGGAGGAGATTGGGAAAAGCAAAATAAGTACGCTAAGTACGGAATTCAAAGGTAGGTATATATTGGTGCCTTAGGGAAAAAACAAGGGGGTTGCTATGGTGAAGCCAGGAAGTCCTTGTTCCATCCCTGTGTTATGTGTCAACATGGCTAGGCTATAGTTCCCAATGGCTTGGCCAAACACTAGTCTAGTTACTGTTGTTGAGTAGTTACATGTGATTAAATCAGTTGGCCTTAGGGTAGAGCAGATTACCTTTCTTGAAATGTAATGTAAGGTAATGTAACATAATTACATGTAGTGTAATCACCTTCCATAATGTAATATAATCAATCCATCAGTTGAGGTCATATCAGTGTAAGGTGGACCCTAAACCCAGTCACTTCTGAGTTATAAAACGCCGGAATAGTCACAGAGACATACCAACACAGGGAAAGACACACGACATGTGAGGATTATCTACAAGCAAAGGAACATCAACGATCTCTGGCAGACACATAAACTAGGAGAAAGGCTCACAGAAGGAAATGACATACCCAAAACTTTGATTTGAGCTTTTAGCCTCCAGAAATTTTTAAAGTTACCCGCTTGTAGTATCTGTGTTACTGCAACACTAGTAACTAAGTCTCTCAGCTCTGCTTTGCTCTAAATACCTGCTTCATTCCCTCTGGCTGAAGAGTCATAACATTTTTGCTTCTCAGTCCACAAGACTGAACCTGGCCACCAGTAGCTGCTGTTAAAGCCCAGACAATCAGAAGGAGACTGAATCGCTTTCCTTCTAAATCCCAGCTCCAAAATTCTTGGGAGAGGATCCAACTGGCCCAGGTAGTGTCCAGTCTCTATCCTTAGATGACCAGGGGCCAAGGTTTCTTGTAGGAACATGGCAGAATCCTGCTGCAGTCAAGTGGATGCTGGGTGGGGACAGAAACGGAAATTCCTAGGAAAGACATACCTGGCAAACAACCCAATAGGTGTCTACTATCGAGGCTTAGTCTTCTATTTCTTCTCAATCTTCTGCCTACCTCATAGCTTCTCCTTGCTCATACTTTCAACCTGTCTCGACTTTTACACACCCAAATTCTTCCTCTCTCTTTAGGCCTCACTCCACCTCATGCCTTCTCTCTCTTTTCACTCCATAACCATAACTCACTGCTATCGTCTGAAACTCTGTGTGTTTCTTCATTCAAATTCCTCAGATAATTCCATGGTCCTGCCCATATTTCCATACCAGGCCATTTCACAGGCACTGATTTGCTTGGGGACTGGCTACCTTGTCATGCAAACCTGTGTCCAGGAATCTGCTAGGGCAACATAGGTTGTACCTTCTGCAGGGCTGTGGGCTGGTGATTTCACTGTGGGCCGTGAACAGGGGCCAGCACTTTAAGGTGATATCCATTATACCTTCACTAGCCATTGAAAGGATGCTTCTTCTGAAAGGCCTTCCCAGGCTTTTCCACCCAGGCCCGTCCTCCACTGAAATCCACTCACCCATCCACTCTCCTGAGACTGCCATGGGTGCTGAGTGTGCCAAGTGTCCAACTCTTACTGAAACATAGATTGAAATGTACAATGGCTTAGACAAGTTAGAAGATTATTTCTTGCTCACGTATCAGTTGAGAAATAAGCAGTCCAGAGCAGATATGGCGGCTTCACAGTATTGGGGACCGAAGCTCCTTCTGACTCGCTGGTCTATCACCCCTAGGGTGTTGGCCTCATCTTCATGGTTCAAGAGATTCACTACCATATTCCAGCCAGTGGGAAGGGAGAAATGTACTTCCCCTACCCTTTAAATGCAGGAGCTGGAGTTTGCACACATCACTTCCACTCACATACCATCAGCCAGAGCTTAGTGATGTGGCCACATCAAGCTTCAATGGAAGCTGGGAAATGGAGTCTCTACCCTGATGACCATATGTCTAGCTAAAAATTGAGGGTTCCATTACTAAGGTGGAAGGAAAGAATGGATGTTGGGGACAATAGTGCTACCATTCTCTTGTCAACCATATTTGACCCCTTTCCACCATCCAGTTGGTCACCGTATCCTGGCTTATCCCAATGCCTGACGCCTTTCCCATAGGGCCTCATCCTTTATCCCCACTGCTGCCACCGTGGACTGGGCCTTTACCTTTTTATACCCAGTGTCTCATGAGAATTCCTTATCTCATCCCCTTGCCTCCAGTCTCTCCTTCTCCAGTTTCCCCCAAGTTGTTTTTATGATCATTCTAAAGTGCAAATCCGGCTCCACTGTTCAAAATTTTTCAATGGCTCCACACTGCCCACAGCAGCATGATTTCAACTGCAGATTTTTAAATCCCTGAAATCACATGCATGATTTGCATCTTTCTGAAAAGAGTTTCAGATTCTCAAAGGGGTCTGTGATCCCACCTCAAGTTCAAACTCAAGTCCAAATTCCTAATCATGATATAAAAGGCTCCTCAGGTTGTGGCTCCCAGCTTCCCTCTCAAATCTCTTCTCCAGTCACTTCTCCTAAGCAGCCCAAACTGAAGACATTCTGAAATCCTCTCCATTCCCTGGACATGCCACACCTTTTTCACTCTCCACATATTTATGCCTGCTGTTCTATCTAGAATGCTCTGGCAAACTCCTACACATCCTATGGCTTAGCTCAACAGCCACCTCCTCTGTGAGACTTCCCTGACACCCTCTGGCCAAGTCAATCTCCACAGCACTATTCAGACCTTCATCATTCATCACATTACGTAGTCATTGTAGGCTTCATCTGTCTCCTCCACCAAACCATGAACTCTGGAACTCAGACCCTGAATAGATAGTCCACAAATGTTTGTTGAAATGATTCACTCATGCTCAAAAAAAAACTAGAGTGCTCTTTCTAAAATGTAAATCTAACTGTTGCTTTCTGCATTCCCAATTCCTTCAAGGCCAAACTTGTTACTGGAACTTTCTCTCTGGCCTTATCTTACAATACTTCCCTTTTTCTACCCCAGGAAGACTGAACTTCTTTTAATGCCCCAAATTAATGCTGTTTCTTGTTTTGGGATTTTGCACAAGCTTCTCCCTCTGCCTGGAACATTCTCCTGCTCCTCTTAGCCTGGCTAACTCCTCTATTCTTCAGATAGCTTAAATACCCCTCCAGGAAGCCTTCCTGAACACCCTCTCCCCTTAGACTAGGCTGAATGCTCCACCTACATACACATCCCCATAGCACTCTGCACTCCCATAGTCCCTGTACTTTCCCGCGGTCAACACCCATCACACTGTGTCATAATGACTTGTCTTTCTTTCCTGCTAAACTGTAAGCTCTGTGTCTATCCTGCCCACCAGTGTATCTCCAGCCCCAAATAAAGTAGTACTTAGAAGGGAGTAGATACCTAATGGAGCCCTGGTAGCACAATGGTTAGGAGCTCAGCAGCTAACCCAAAGGTTGGCAGTTCAAATCCAGCAGCTGCTCCTTGGAAACTCTATAGGGCAGTTCTACTCTGTTCTATAGGGTCGCTATAAGTCAGAATCGACTCAACGGCAATGGGTTTGGTTTTTTCGTTTTTAGGAACCTAATAAATACGTGCTAAATGAATGTTAGATGAATGAATCTCTCAATCTTAAATCTGACTTCCAATAGTTCTCCATTGCCTTTAGAATAAAGTGAACATTCCTTATGTCTTAGTTTCCTAGGACTGTCATAACAAAATAGCACAAACTGGGTGGCTTATAAGAAAAGAAATTTATTGTTTCAGTCTGGAAGCTAGAAGTCTAAATCAGGGTATCGGCCACACTGATTCCTTCTGCTCCATGCTCCTCTCCTACCTTCTGGTGGGGGCTCATGGAAATCCTTGGTGTTCCTTGACTAACAGCTGTATCTGTCTCTGTCATCACACGGCTGTCCTTCCTCTGTCTCTGTGTATATTCTTTTTAATGAGGATAACAGTCACATAGGAGTAGAACCCACCCTACTCCAGTATAACCGTATGTGAACTGATAATAACATCACAGACCGTAATGCCAATTAATGTCACATTCACAGGTACAGGGGTTATGACTTCAACATATCTTTCTGGGAGACACAATTCAGTCCGTAACACCTTATCATGGTTTTCAGGGCACTTTATGATCTTGTCTCCATGTCTTTTCAGTTTTATCTCTTACAAACCCACCTTTCGATCTCAACGTCTCATTAAAACTCTATACAGCAATCCTATTGAACTGAATGAAGGTTCCCAAATACTTGCTCTCCTTTCAGCCTTGGCAGGACTGTTCTCTTTGCCTGGCACACTCTCACCTCTCCTCATGTCTCACTCTTCCTTTTTCTGGTTAACATCTACAAATCTTTCAGTTTTCAGTTCAAATGCCACTTCCTCCAGGAAGCCTCTCCTGACTTCCTAAAACCTGCTCGGTTGCCCTTTTTTGGTACCCCTATTGTACTTCTCACCATTCTCTCTGTTTTCCCAAGTAGATGGTGACACAAGAGACTATACTGTGCTCACTAGGATGTCTTTAATGTGGCTGAGTGCCTGCCCACAGTGGGCACTCCATAAATATCTGTGGAATCAACAATGTTGCCTGGTCTTATTCTTTACCATTGGTACATGTGTCTTGTCTTCCAAAAGCACCATGAAGCTAGTGACGGGGATAAAATATCTGGGGTCTCTCCCCAGGCCTGAGCTTAGTCCTGGACCCCAGGAAGCCTGATGTATATAATTGGAAGGCTTTGCTATGCCAGGCACTTGACAAATGTGTTAATCAGAGGGATCTTTGTTTAAAGTCCTGGGAAGATGGGATTTGGGATTATGGAAACCCTAGACATTGTTTTTGTAGAAGGGGCCGACGCTGTTTTCTGAAAGCTAGTGCTAGGAGCAGTGTTAGGCACCTGGCAGATGTTCAAAAGATACTTGTTGAATGAATTCTAGAGCCACGAGACAGTGACAGGGTGGAAAAGGGGTTGGGGAGCTGTATGTTGTGCTTGTTCATCCCACCAAGTCTGGGCTCAGGCACCCAATGGAATGGAATGGAACGGCTATAAGGGATGAGATCCTGTGTTAATATTCCAAACTAAGGATTAAAAAAATCTTAGAAAAGGTGGACAAAATCTTCTTGCTAAAGATGAATATTAGTCTTCAAACTCTAGGAAACCAGTTTGCCTTCTCTGGTAAATAAGCTATTTTTAATAGCTGGACTCAAACGAAAGATTTATTATTATTTTTAAAATAAAGTGACCCAATGAAAGCTGCCACCCTAATGTGAGATACAAAACCAGACCCTTAATTGGCAACACAGGACACAGACACCCTACTGCTGTCTGCAGAGATGCAATAGCCAATAAGACTCGTACTGCAAGCTCCCCAGAACCAAGAGCAGAGAAATGCAAGGAAACGTTGAGACAGAAGATCCAGAGACAGCATTTTAATACACAAACAGTAAGGATAGGTCAGAGCCTTGCTACTCAAAGTGTGGTCCTGGCCCAGCAGCACCCGCATCCCCTGGGAGCTGGTTAGAAATGCTGAATCTCAGGTCCCACCCAGCCCCATTGCATTCTAACAAGATCACGATTTACATTCACATAAACGATTGAGAAGCACTGGGCTAGAACATTTATTAATGTAGTTTTTTGCTCTTAAATTTGTTTTGAGGTCAAAATAAACCCATTTAGAGCACTTTCAGCTCATTATTTGCTCCATTTTCTGCATCTCTGAGCGGCACCATCACATGTCAGCATTCATGCTTTGGGCCATTGAGCCTTTCTTATGAATCACAACAGTATAAAGAAGTCTGAGGCACCATTTCTGTAGACAGCCTTTCAGGATTACAGACTGGATTCCAAAACGTGCAGCAGTTATTCCTTGTGCAACAGCCCCAGAAGGTAGGTTGTATGATTCTGTTTTCAGAGATGATGAAACTGGGGCCCAGGGAAGTTTTGTGACTCACCAATGGCACAAAGCAAATTGGCATGCCAGCCACGACGAGAGCTCAAGCTTTTGAGTTTCCAATGTGAGGATCTCCAAACTTTGATGTCTTTTCTTTTCATATAAGGGGACTTTCACAGAAGAGAGTTTAAGAGAGAACGAATTCTTAGATAACCTGTAGAAGCTACTGAATATGAGCCATGCATGTGTGGGCCCCAGGGAATATGGAAATTTAAGGAAGTCTTTTCCAATGGAATGAGATGTCAGTCCTGAGCAGGCCCTTCCCTGCCCTGCCCTGCTCCCACAGTCCTGCTGCAGCCTGGCAAGAAAGGTCAGCAGTCAGGAGCCTCAAGAAATCTCGCAGCAGACATTTGCTCACGGGTGCTATGAAAGGAGAGGACCAGGGACTACCATGAGGATATGGAGGAAACCAGGTGACTTCTAGGTAACAGTAACCCATCCTCAAGAGGAAGATCACTCAGATTCGTTTGTTTCTTTGACCAAGTTGGAGTGGGTGACATAACTGGACTCTGCCTAAATACACTGTGGTATGCTTCACTGGACTGCATTTCCTAGTTAATTCCATCTCCCTGGCGCAAACAGAACCCTCTCCTTAACTCAGAAATGGTCAAGACCGTATAGCTGGCATTGACATCAATGTGCTTTTCTGAATTTAAGATTTCTCTATTAACCCCATCTAAACAAAGCCCCCAAAGGGGGCTTGTTCAGTTTCACCATCTGGGTGGTGATTTTTCACAGGGTCCTCGGGCGAATGATTGCTTAAACCCCTTCCCCATCCTGTCTACACATGCATAATCAATGGGACATATTTGTATATAATTGATTAAAAAACAAAAAAGACGGTGCACTTTAAAATTCCATGTAAAAAGTACTGCTTTTCTAATGTGCTCCTGCCTGCCTGCTTGCTATACAGTGCTACAGAGGGTCGGGTCAAGAGGAATTCAAGTCTGAAGATGTTTGGGATTTTCAGATGACACCGGTGCACCCTGCACCTTGCACCCTGCCCTGAAGCCCACGTAGTTTCGGAGCTTGGCCTCAGGCAAAAACTACAAAGCGTCCTAATGAGCAGAATTATACAACAGGAATGTATGTGCATATTTGACATAGTTTCTTCTCTTGAGGGGCGGCCCTCTGGCTATGACCCCTGCCCTCTCCAAGGGTGAGGGAAGAGTCCAGAGAAAGCGCCTTTTGTTTCCTTCAGCCAGTTCTTCTCGGAGCCCCTATGGCCCTAGGGACCTGCCCTGCTCCGCGTGGGCCCGCAGCAGCCCTGCAATTTCCACATGGGCGGGGGATTTCAGAACGATGGACAAAGCTGTGTGGCCAGCCTACAGGGGAGAAAGAAAATGAGAAATAAAGTTTATGCCATCTGCCTCCTGCCCCAATTTCTAAAACCCCAGCATGGTTACTGAGTGACAGTGTGAAAGAGGAAGGATGAGTTGGGAGGCGGAGGTATAAGTGGGACATAGTATATTCCAAGCTTCCAGAGACCATAAGAGAGAAAGAGATTCAAATGGCATGAGGATCATGGGAAATGGGGCCCCCTTCCACAGAAACAGGCTGGACTCCTGGGAAATGTGTGCCAATGGAAGTAAGGAAGTGTCATTTTGTTTTTAATGCTTTTTTTAAAAATTAGAAAACAGAATAAATAAAATAAATCTTCCATTATTCCATTACGTAGACCTAAAAACGGAGGCATTTTGGTGTGCTTCCCTCCAGTCTT
>NW_004443939.1:8337278-8339241 GCF_000243295.1 Trichechus manatus latirostris
TTGGGTGCCGTTGAGTCCAACTCATAACAACTTCATGTGACAGAGTAGAACAGATCCATAGGCTTTTCTTGGCTGTAATATTTATGGGAGCAGATCGCCAGGTCTTTCTCCCACGGAGCCACTGGGTGGGTTCAAACTATCAACCTTTTGGTTAGCAGCTGAGCTCTTAATCATTGAGTCACCAAGGCTCCTATAATGTATAGCAAAAAACCACACAAGCAGGAAGAGAGGAAAAGAATGGGATCCAGGGAGAATGACCACTGCTTGCTGCGGGAAGGCGGGAGGAGGAAGTGGCATTTCAGTGGGACCCTGAAGGATGGCACGTGGTCTTCACAAAATATAAGAAGTTCTTTCTCTGAAGTCCTCATGACCCTCCCTACTTTTACTACCATTTATAATTTGTATTTATAATTTGTATTTGTGGGGTTATTTGATAAACATTGGTCTCCAAGAGGTCAGGAACTCAGTCTGAACTTCTCATTGCTGAATCTCAGCCTCTGGCCTGGTGCCTGGCATTTGGAAGGCACTCAATAAGCGCTGTTGAAAGAGGGAAGGCATGGATGAGAAAATAAAAGTATTCGTTTCAATTTGATGAAGAAATTGAGCAACCTAAATCCTAAGGAGTATTTTCTTAGACTGGGCAAGGCTAGAACAAAGCAAAGGTTTTAGCAGGGAGTCTAGCAACAGCCTCATAAGGGAAGAGCCTGGGTGTTTTCAGGCCTGAGTTCCTCACTCTGCATTCCGCCCGCAGGGCTTTGTCAACTCTGAGGCGCTGTGTAAACATGAAGAGTGTGGTTACCATTATGATGGGAAAGAGCCACAGGGCCAGTCCCAGTGGACTCATGCGTCTTTTAAGGGGGCCCATCTGGACACAACAGCCTGCATCTGTGGACTCCTCAGCTGCAGACAGCAGGTAAGGACCCCACCCAGCTCAGGAAGTGTGATCAGAGAGACCACGAGGGGTGGGTGGGTGTCCCACAAATGCCTCTGCCAGAACTCTGAGAACAAGCCAGCAGGAAGTAGATCCAGCGGGGAGCCAGGCAGTCTGCGCAGCTCACCAAAACTGCAGGCCTGGTTAAGGAGACTGATTCTGTGACCTGAAGACCTGCGTGTGCGTGTGTGTGTTGGTGGGGTGTTTTTCAATCTGACTAGAACTCATCAAGAACTCACTATGTATCACGGGAAGATGAGTGAGGCATGGTGTGCCTTCAAAAGTCTCAGTTTGATGAATACTTTGGAGAAGCTAGAGTCCTTGCGTGGTGCAGTTAACTCACTCAGCTAAATGAAAGGTTGGAGGTTTGAGTCCACCCAGAGGTGCCTCGGAAGAAAGGCCTGATGATCTACTTCTGAAAATCAGCCATTGAAAACCCTAGGGAGCAGAGCTCTATCCTGACACACATGGGGTCACCATGAGTTGAAATTGACTCGATGACAACTGTTTTTTGTTGTTGCTGTTGGAGAGGTTGCCAAAACAAGCTCTTCAAAGGGTGCTCAGTCCCCACTACCACCTCCTGGTCCTTCTCACTCTGGCAGCTTCAAAGAGGCTGGGTGGCTGATTTCCTTGAATTGCCTTCTTAAACTCAGGAAAATGCTCTGCCAGCTGTTTTGGGGGTTCTGCATTTATATCAAGCTTTAAATGTTGGCAGGATGAGAAGAACAAATTTCAGGGCATGAATTCTCAGTCTTCCAAGAGAATTCCCAAATAATCCATTCTCTTAACACTGAAGCCTCCCCAGTAAAGATAAATATTGAAATGATGTTGTCGTTGTTGTTAGGTACTGTCGAGTTGATTTTGACTCATAGCAACCCCATATGACAGAGTAGAACTGCCTCATAGGGTTTTCTAGGCTGTCATCTTGATGGAAGCAGACAGCCAGGTCTTTCTCCCATGGAGCTGCTGGGTGGGTTCCAGCCACCAGGGCTCCTTACTGAAATGATAGGGTGATTATTATAATTATATTAT
>NW_004443939.1:8340658-8342157 GCF_000243295.1 Trichechus manatus latirostris
GCTGGTCCCCAACCACGCCAAAAAGAGGTGGGTGAAAGAAAAGCAAGACCTGCATAGGAGGGATCCCAAGGTGAGTCCACGACTCCTCTCCCACAACTCCTCCTCAGGGCCAGGGCTGATAGGGCAGGCCCGAGGTTACTGGAGCGGGACCTGAGCCCTTGGTTTCTGGGGTGACAGGCACCCCCAATGACCGTCCCCATGAGTAGGCTCGTAAGTAGGGACTCCTGGTGACTCCAGAGTTCTGGTTCTGGGTGTGTGAATGCTCATGTGTCTGGGAGGTTGAGATTCTCTAAGATCACCTCTGTCGGCAAATGGAGCCGTCTGAGAGGTTGAAGGGGGTCAAGATCACCTCCGTCAGCTTGCAGGATTTCTCATGAGTGTGTCTGGGAGGTTGAGATTCTTTAGGATTGCCTCTGTCGGCAGACAGAGCCATCTGAGAGGTGGAAGGGGGATAGATCACCTCCGTCAGCTTGTGGGATTTCTTGTGTGTCTGGGAGGTTAAGATTCTCTAAGATCACCTCTGTCAGTAGACAGAGCCATCTGAGAGGTTGAAGAGGGTCAAGATCACCTCTGTCAACTTGTGGGATTTATTCGTTTACTGTGGTTTCATGTCTGTTCTGCCCATTCGTTTACTGTGGTTCTGTGTCCGTCCTGTCATTTCTGTGTGTAACTAATATTATACCATCTACTTGGGCGCGCTGATTCAGCTGTTAAGAGAAAATATCAGAAAAAAAGAAGGAGGCAGAGGTGGATTTTCAGATAGACTGTTTATAATAAATCACCATTGTGCTCAGAAAAGAGGGACTTGCCCATTGGTAAAAAGGTACACACGGGAAAAACACCCATCATGGGAGGAGGCCCATCTATCCCAGCCAAATCTCCTCTAGGCTGCATTCTAGCAAACTGGAAGAGGTACAGCTATGAGCCTATGACAAAGAAAAACATGATATGCTTATGTAACAATGTGTGGCCCCAATACCAGCTGGGGGACCAGCAACATTGGCCCCAAAATGGGTCTTTGGCTTACGGCGAGATTTTTCAGCTTGACTCGTTTTGTAGAAGGGAAAATAAATGGGACAAAGTTCCCTATATTCAAGCTTTCATGTCCCTCTATCAAACCTTGAATCCCTCTAACCAGGTTCTTTTCCAGGGAAAGTCAAAGGCAAAAGTGCTTCCCGAATCCTCACCAGAGGATTCTCTCTTAGAACTAACCCTGACAACAGCTTCGGCTCCCCCTCCCCCATATGGGGAAGGTGCGGTGGAAGCCAACAGGTCCGGTAGAAGAATGACGACAGAATCCTCCACCAGAAGGGCGGAGCCTGATTCTAGTTCAGCGAGCTTGGGGAAACTGGCTGTCTTAGTCATCTAGTGCTGCCATAACAGAAATACCACAAGTGAATGGTTTTAAGGAAGAGAAGTTTATTTCCTCACAGTCAAAGTAGGCTAAAAGTCCAAATTCAGGGCGTCAGCTCCAGGGGAGGGTTTTTTCTTCTCTGTCG
>NW_004443939.1:8344217-8345105 GCF_000243295.1 Trichechus manatus latirostris
AAAATTCTGCTGGTCTCTGTATAATACCCCTATCCTACTGGTACTGAAACCAGGGACAGGAGAATATTGGTTTGTTCAAGACTTAAGGAAAATCAACCAAATAGTAGAAGATATTCATCCAGTTGTGCCCAACCCATATACTCTCTTGGTTACTATACCTAGTCAATGTGCTTGGTTCTCAGTATTGGACTTAAAGGATGCTTTCTTTTGCATTCCTCTACATCCAAGTCTCAGCCCCTGTTTGCCTTTGAATGGACTGACATCAAGACTGGGACTAAGAGACAACTCACACAGCAGGTTCTGCAGGGGTTCAAGAACTCCCCCACTATTTTTGGGGAAATACTAGCCAAAGACTTGAGGGCATTAAGGCTAGAAAGAGGTCTTGTCCTACAGTATGTGGACGATATCCTTATAGTAAGTGAGACTAAAGAAGACTCTGACCAAAATACTATACTGGTTTTGAACCATTTGGCTGACTGTGAGTATCAAGTTTCTAAGAAAAAGGCCCAGCTATCCCAACAACAAGTAAAATATCTGGGATTTCAAATATCACGGGGCAATGGGGTCTCCTCCAGGATCAACAAGAAGCTATCATGTGGGTGGCACCCCCCACCTCTAGGCAGCAGCTTAGGGATTTCCTTGGGATGGCTGGATTTTGCTGGGTTTGGACTTATGGCAAAACCCCTATATGAGGCCCTAAAAGGAGAAGAAAAAGAGCCTTTACTATGGACCAAAGAATGCCAACAGGCTTTTGAGAAAATTAAGTGCAAATTAATGACAGCCCCAGCACTAGGATTGCCTGACCTTCAAAAACCTTTTGAATTGTTTGTACATGAAAGACAGGGAATTGCTGTGGGGGTACTAACTCAAACCTTGGGACCAGCCAGG
>NW_004443939.1:8349772-8370968 GCF_000243295.1 Trichechus manatus latirostris
AAAAAAAAAAAAACCTCTGGGGCGGCTCTACTCTGTCACATGGGGTCGATATGCACTACAATCGACTCAACAGCACTCAACAACAACAACCCCTGGGAGGGGGTGCAGAACTGCCTCCCAGTTGAGAACCACTGGACTAAGCCAAGTGTGTCGGCCAGTTGGCTTCTCCCTTTGGGGCCCATTTCCCTCTGACCAGCTCCCCTAACTCCAAACACTGCCAACAAAGGCAGAGGCCCCTGCTCATTGCCGAGGTGGTTGTTTTGCTTTAGCTATGACTGTTCACTTATTCATAATGATAACAGTTACCATCAATTGAACACCTCCTAGATAGCAAACGAGATATTTTGTAACATATTGCATGCATTACCATATTTATGTATGTCCATTTTACAAATGGGCATACGTAAGCTCACAGCCCTGGTGACGCAGGGGTTAAGAGCTTGGCTGATAACCAAAAGGTAAGCAGTTCGAATCCACCAGCTGCTCCTTGGAAACTCTATGGGGCAGTTCTACTCTGTTCTATAGGGTCGCTGTGAGTCAGAATCAACTCGACGGCAACGGGTTTTATACGTAGGCTTAGAGTGGTTAGATGACCTGCCCAAAGGCACACAGTGACTGAACCCAGATTCAAACTCAAGAGTGTTTTATTTTAAAGTCCATGCTTCTAACAATCACACTTCAGTTGTCCAAAGTGCAGCAGAGCCCTCCTTGCATGGCTCCTCCTTCACCTCCTGAAAGAAGCCACTGAGTTCTCTCTTATCAAAGAATAGGCCTCCAGAGGTGCCAGGAGATGCTCTCAGACACCCTGCTTGGTTATCCCAGCTAACCAGGGGCTTCCCAAGGCCAGCTCTGGTGGTGAAGTAGTTAAGCACCCAGCTGTTAATCGAAAGGTAAGTGGTTCGAACCCACCAGCCACTCTGTGGGAGAAAGACGTGGCAGACTGCTTCGGTAAAGACTACAGCCTTGAAAACCGTTGGGGGCAGTTCTACCCTGTCCTATAGGGTCAGTATGAGTCGGAATCAACTCTATGGCAACGGGTTTGGTTTTTATTTTTTTGGTCCCTCGCCTGGCCCTCCCTCACCCTCTGCCCCCCAGGCCTTCCAATGTCAGCAGCAGTGGTTCCTCCTAAGAGGGTCCTAGGCCTTTGATGTGCAGGCCTGCTCCAGATTACCGGCTACCTCCTTCCCCCCAGCGTGACCCTGGCAGGGAGCTCATTAACAGATCCTTTGTCTGGCTTAATGTTTGGAAAAGGAGGTTTACATTTCCTGCAGCCCACCCCTGTTCCCATATGAATTTCAAGGGGGTCTGAGTGCTCTAATTATCTCGGAAATGGCTCTGGGGCAGAGCTGGGGTTCATGGGACCTGAAGACAGTGGACCAAGATGCCTGCTCCCCCAGCATGGCTATGCCAGACCCAGCAGCTTGAAGCACCGATAAACAATCTCGGGTGGTTCAGATGTGGCTTATTAAGAAGGGATGTCCCTGGGCAGGGAGGGGACTCTTCTCTTGGCTGGGCTTTTGTTCCCTTTGAACTATGGATGCTAAAAAAGCATAGAGATGTCTGTTTAAAGCATTAAATTACAGTGCCAACGTTAAGGATACCGGAGTCAGACCTGGTTTTAAGTCCTGCTCTGCTAGTTAGCGGCTTGTGGCCTTAAGACAGTTTATGGGGATCACAGTATCTACTCATTGATTATTGTGAAGGTTAAGGGAGGTAATGCATGCAAAGGGTTTGGCTCCCCTGAGTACTCTAGAAATACTACCCACTGTAATTATCAGTAGGGGGCATTGGTGGTTCAGTGGTAGAATTCTCACTTTCTTTGCAGGAGACTCAAGTTTGATTTCCTACCAATGCACCTCATAGGCAGCCACCACTGTCTGTCAGTAGAGGCTTCAGTGTTGCTATGATGCTGGACAGGTTTCAGTGGAGCTTCCAGACTAAGACAGACTAAGAACAAAGGCCTGGAGATCTACTTCCAAAAATCAGCCAATGAAAACCCTATGGATAACAATGGTCTGATCCACAACTGATCATGGGGACAGTGCAAAATCAGGCAGCCTTTAGTTTTGTCATGCATGGGGTCCCCCTGAGTCGGGGGGCAGACTCAACAGCAGCTAATGACAATAATTATCAGTAACAGGATTACATACTGCTGATTTATCTGGGAAGTTTTAAGCATTCCTTCCTTCAATTGTTGATTCATTCACCTGAATGTGGCAGGCATGCTGCTGGGTGCTGGGGCTTCAGCAGGGAACCAGAGACATGGACCCTTCAGTGTGACAACAGTGATGATGACGGAGCCGCTAAGAGTATGGACTTAGGAGTTCAATGGAGCTAGTTTCCACTAGCTGTGTAATCCTGGGTATGTTACCTATCCACTCGGTGCCTCCATTTCCTCATCTGAAAAGTGATGGTCACAACAGAATCAACCTCATAAGCTTGTTGTAGTATTTAAATGAGATGATCCATTATAAATGCTTAGTACAGTACCTGGCACAGAGTAAACAACTGATACACATTAGCTATCATCATCATTGTTATCATCATCATCATCATGACCTTACAAGGAAGTTTAAGAGGCCTGTGTCCGGTATCGTAACTTCAAGCAGGTTGGCTTGATGAAATGGGCCACTCTGTAAAGTGGATCACCACTGGAGAGGGGCCATAATTTGCAATTGGTTCCTTTATCTGGCTTTCCAGGAGTTCCCACCGGCTAGCACAGATTCCCTGCCCAAGATGCTGCCTCAAAGCCACGTGCTGTTATTGCCATGACCAAATGAGGCTCAGAGCCCAGGCCAGGACGGTGGTGTGAAAGGGTAGGATTTGGGGTTTTCCAGCTCCAAGGCTTTTACTACTATGTATCATCTCATTAAATCCCATAACAACCTTATGACGTTGATTCTGTTGCTACCACAACAGTATCACGGTTCCTTGAATTCTGCTGGGTGGCAAGGCCCCTCTCAGGACCGGAAATTAAACAGCTGTTTGTTAATTGCCTATAAGTCTCACCTTGTCAGTCAGGCTGCTGTCACAGGCCGGGTGTGCCAGGAGCAGCCGCACCATGTCCGCGTTGCCATGGCGACAGGCCAGCATGAGGGCCGACGCTCCGTCATGGTCCTGCAGGTTGACGTCCGCCTGGCAGCTGAGCAGCGCCTGGACCATGTCCTCCCGGTCGTGGCTCACTCCCAGCATCAGCGCAGTCTGGCCTCCCTGCACACAGAGCCACAGAGATGGACCCCTCTCCCACCTGGGTGTGCTCAGTGAAGACATCTCAAGAAAATGGCCATTGATCTGAATTTCCTTCTGACCTTGGTATGGGATGCATCCTTTTCTGCCTGCAAACTTCTAGTCTTCTTCCAAGACACTAGTCAAATGCTACCTCTTCTAAAGCCTTCCCTAACTCCCCAGGTACAGGATTCAAAACTCAGCCCAGCACTTGCCACTTGGTATTGCAACCTGTCAACCTCTCTCTCTCATGGACTGAAATTTTGATGGCTAGGACTAAGTCTTTTTCATCTCTGTCTCCCCAGTGCCCAGCACCAAGTTTGTGCTGGTAAGTGTTGAATGACGGACTAAATGAAGGATTGACTGCTCCAGCACCCTAGCTTCTTACTGTCTGCCCCAGTCTGACTTGCTGCGCAAGGCCCTGGCCTGCTCTGAATGCCTCTGGTATTTTCACATGTTATAATCTTATCTTTTTAAAATTACGGCAATCATTTAATGACACCCAGAACCATCTTGCCTCAATGAGGTATCTGTTTGCATTTCCCTGTGGTCATTTCTAATCTGTAGCCATTGATTATAGTCCGAAAGCCGGGTCCAAGTTCTAGTTCTGCTGTTGACTAGTGCATGACTCTGAATCTTGGCTTTTTTTTTTTCCTTATAAATTAATATAATAACAATCTGTCCTGTGTACCTCACAGGGCTTTTGTGGGAATCAAATAAGATATGTAAATGTAGTAATGTAGAATAGTAATTTTTCTGATTATAAACTGACCATCACTTCTCACTTCTCATAGATTTTCTGTATACATACACAGTCTTCTCGCTGTATCTATTTTGCCCTCATGCTTCTCTTAGGCTCTAGGCCAGTCAAGCTTTTCTCCCTAATTGTACTGATCAGGCTTTGTAAAGTTGTAAGAATGAGTCCAGGACTATGTTTTCTCTTCTTTCAGATCCCTTGTGGCTCCGAGCACAGTGTCTTACAAAGTGCTGAGGACCTGTTTGCTGATATGTTAACTGATTAAAGCTCCAATCTGCAGTCATTGACGGATTAAGCTTCCTTGCCCAGAATGCTGGGGTTCATAGAAAAGAAAGGGGTTGGAATCAGAAAAATCCTGGCTGTACCACTTAGTAATTAGCTTTGTAAATGTGGGCAAGTTAACCTCTCTGTGACTTTTTCTAATTTGGTAAAATAGGAATGATTAATAATATTACCTAACTCATAGGGTTGTTGTGAGAACTGAATGAGTTAATACACGTGGGAAGAGCTTAGGGCAGAGCTGAACACTTTACTAGTGCTAGGTAAGTGTTAGATATGATGATCAGTATGAGGATTAGACATACTGTGTGACAAACACTTGGCCCGTCATAGGTGCTCAATATGTGGGAATATATTATCAGGTGTCCTTGACTCCCCACTTCTCTGAGGCCCAGACAGATCTTTCCAGAGATGTCTGCTTACTTTTTGGTCTGTTTTTATTCAGCTCAGAAGTAATGGTTGTTTCCTGGACTAACCAGACCACTAGGTTTCCATCCAGACCCCTCTTTCCAAGTGTTACGAAGGCCAGATGATACATCCAGATTGTGTTCAGTGTCTGCCCTTCTGCCTGACTCCAGGCCCCTTCCTTCCTTGCCTCCCTTCTGGTTCAGTTCAGTACAGCTTAATTCAATGATCATTTACGGGTGTTTCCATATGCCAGGCACTTCACTGGCCCTGGAGATACAAGAGAAATAATTAGCTTATCCCCAGGAGACTCCCACTCACTCCCATTTAACTTGGTATCTTCACTTCTCCTCGTACATACAAAATGTGTAGCTACACATTTCTGCCTCTCCATCGGTGACCTGGGACAAGTCCTTTACTCTCCTAGAGCATCAGTTTCCTTCTCTGTAAAAAGAGGGGGTTGATTTTCATCACTGGTGACCGTCGTCTCTTGTAAGAGGACCAATTCAGGAAAAATTGATATGTTTATGGGAAACATAACTATCATAATGAAAACAGCTTTATTAAGTCCAGTAGGGTAGGGATGGTAGATGGGTGAAAATACTTTGAAAACCAGAAAGTCGGTCTACAAATGTCTGTTTCTCACCATCAGTAGGTTGTTATTAGATGAAGTGTACAAAGTAACTTTTCCGCTAGGTTAGGCTACCATCTGCAATCACTTTGGGGAGGGGCAAGAAACAGGGGAGTTATACATATTGTTGGAGACAAATTTCCATGGGTCTTTTGCTTTTCTGCATGTCATATGAGTGAGGCACTATCTGCTTTTTCATTCCAGTCTATTTTTCCAAGGATGCTTGTACTGGGAATAGCCTTCGAAGAGAGAGATAGTGTCTCCCTCCAGAGCAAAGAGCAGGCATGCTTATTGTTCATTATTAAAGATTCAGGTTCCCTAAACTCACTGTTCCTCTCCTGTAACACAACCCACTTTGTGTGCAGGTATCCTCTGGCCCACTTCTCACCATCCTGTGGAAACTGACACAAATGCTGACTGTGGCTATTGCTATTGCTGTGAGTAATAACTTGTCCTTTGTTTCTGACACAGGAGACTCACGTCTTCGGCCAACATCCAGGCAAACTTATTAGCTTGAAGGTAGAGTAAAATCTGAGACCCTCCACAGATGGTGACAATTTGGCTACCATCAGTGATCATTCTGAGGGGAGAAGGAGAGTTAAATGTACCCTACTTGTTCCTGTATTGATCAAGACAGACAAGTGCCCTTTTGAAGAGTTCCTATTGTTTTATGTGGAGATTTGTTTAACTCAAAGCCCTCCTGTGTAAAGACCAGGCCCCTACTCTGTGTTTGCAAGTAAATGGGCCCAAAAGTTGAAGAGACATCCTAAACTCCCTGAGTTTCCTCCTATACCTTTGCTGTTTGCAAGATCTTTCTTGGAATGAACACCAAAATATTTCTCCTACTTAAATGTTCCATAAAAGGTTCAGAGCATCAGATTTTGGCTCAGGTTAAAAAATTATTAGTTGCCCAGAGTAAAGAATGGGGTGTTTTGGTAGAAAGCAAGGTCCCTGACATTGGAGGTGTATAAGGAAACTGGAGACCATCTGGTAGGATTTTGAGAAAGAACAGGGGGTAGATCTAAGTGACCTATAAGGGCCCTTCTGACCCTGGGGCCCACTGTAGCCCAGTGAACTGGTAGAGCCCACATGTACTGACTCCCCAGCTACTACCTTTGTTTAGGGCCCCACTGGCTCATGATTGCAACCACTCTTCTTAGCCTGGCCCACAGCACTGCTCCTGGGGACTGGGGCACTGTGTGCCTGGAGCAGTGTCACTCACACTGGTTGGTGGAGAGGTAAGAAAACAGGAGGGTCTGGAGGTCTGGCTATTTAAATGACGTTAGGAAGCCCGTTGCTTAGGAGGCTGGTGGCTAATCAGTCACCAGTGGACCTTGCCAATGACTGTGCTGAAGCTGAGACCTGGGAGGTGGGGACTCTCACAACCCCTGTTCAGCAGAAACTCCTGTCTGCCCTGGATTCCACTCCTTTCTTCATTATGCTGGGGACTCGTGGCTTTGTTAAAGGGCTTTGGGGAGAGAAGGGACAACAGAGAGGACCAGACCTCCAAAGAGCACCCTGCCTAGTTAGATGCCTGTGGTCATGGACCAGGGTGGGTCACCTGCAGGGGCTTTCCTAGAGCAGCCAAACTGCTAACTGTGGGAATGTTTGATTGAGAAGTCGAGTCCAGATGGAATTTGCCATTTAGATTGGGACACAGAGTAGATGCTCACTGACCTCTGTCCGATCCTGTCTGGGTCTCAGGAACCTTTAAGGAAAACCAAATGTTCAGGCTTTAGACAGGTGTCATCTGGAGGCCCCAGTTGTCTTGGGTTAAAAAATCTGCATGGATCTGCATGGAGTGTCTCACCCCACTGGCAGAATACAGCAGGGAAGTGCCTCTGCATTTATTAAAGAGGAGATTATGTTCACACGTCCTACCTGAGTAGCTTGGATGTTCACATTTCCTTCTCTTAAGAGCTTCCGGACAACAGCCATGTCTTCATCAGTCTCTGCAGATGCCAAAGGGGTGATCATCACGGCAGTATAGCCAGCCTTGTTCTGATGGTCCACATTGCAGACACCTGCAAGAGAAGCAATGCGCGCGGGCTAAGGGAATAAACCCCGAAGTGTCAGAAGTCAGACTCCGCTTTGGCCGGTTCAACAGGATACTGCCTGCTGGTTAAAAGGCCACGCACGGAATAGCAGAATCCTTTTACAGTAGTGGAGTCGGTGTTTTACAATTTAGCAGGCTTTAAAACTGACTTCAGTAAACAAATGTTCATTGCAGCATTAGTAACAATAGCCAACAGGTGGAAATAACTCAAGTGTCCATCAATAGATAAATGATAAAAACGTGGTATATCCATACAATGGACTATTAGTCAGCCATAAAGATAAATTAAGTACTGATACATGCCACAATATGGATGAACCTCAAAAACATTATGCTGAGTGAAATAAGTCAGATAGAAAAGGACACATATTATGGGATCCCACTTATACGAAGTATCTAGAATAGGCAAATGCATACAGACAGAAGTCTGTTAATAGTTACCAAGGGCTGGAAAAGGGAGAGATGGGAATTACTGATGAAGGGGTACTGAGTTTCTGTCTGGGGTGATGTAAAACTTTTGAAAATAGATATTGGTCATAGTAGTACAACATGGTAAATGTAATTCATGTCACTGAATTGTACACTTAAAAATAGTTAAGATGGCAAACTTTTTGTTATATATATTTCACCACAACAAAGTCAAAACAAAAACAAAAAACTGGCTTCTTTTCTTTACAATTTTCTTGAGGAAACACAGAAAGGAAGGTCCATAGTAGAGTTAGCAACAGCCAAGGGGTCCAGTGACCTTGACTGTATTTTCTAAATCGGAGTATAAGACATTATTCCCATTTTACAGATGAGGAAACTGAAGCTCACAGAAGTTACATGAACTGCCCAAATGCAGGTGAAGTGTGAACTGGACCCACATCTGTATGACCCTAAAGCCCATCACTATCCCCACCACAGCTGCGGGTTTTAAGATTCACTCTCACTATTTAGAATCCCTAGTGGTGCAAACAGTTAATGCACTGGGCTGCTAACCAAAAGGTAGGTGGTGGAGTCACCCAGAGGCACCTCAGAAGAAAGGCCTGGCAATGTACTTCCAAAAAATCAGCCATTGAAAATCCTATGGAGCACAGTTCTACTCTGACACACGCATGGAGTCACTATGAGTCTGAGTCGACTGGAAGGTGGTTGGTCAGTAATATCAGGATGCCTGTGGATACAGAACAATCAGTTCGGCTCATTTATCAGCACCCCCCTCCCTGCAGCCCCTCTGGCCACTGTCATGACAGGGTTAGCTACCAAAGCCAAATAATAGCCCTGAGCATAGCCTCACAGTCCTGTCTTGTTGAAATGAATATTTGCACTGCCTTGTTAATGACCTTTTTTTTTTAACCCCTTGACTATTTTATATTTGCTTTTAAGATGCGTAACTGAGCCTTAGGTTGCCAGTTCTCTTTCATCTCTTAAGAAACAGGACTTGTAGCTGGTAGAGTGAGGTCTGACTCCTGCCCAGGTGGGCTCAGGGAAGGGTCTGAAAACCAGGGGCTTTTGCAGCAGATGCTGTGGAGCATCCACCAAGGAGCAAAGCCAACTTCCCCCGGAGGTGAGAGAGGAGAAGTGTTCTTGACTGAGCATGCACTGATCACTCACCATGCTTCATCCCCTCTTTAGTGGCATTCCAGCGAAATAAAGGATGATTACTAAGAACTTCACCAGTGGAAGTGTACCGATCGCTCCATTCTTTAACACTGTTGTTGCTAGCTGCCATCACTTGGCCCCTGGCTTATGGGAACCCCATGCACAATGGGATCAGGCCGTTATGATCCATAGGGTTTTCATTGGCTGATTTTCAGAAGATCACCAGGGCTTTCTTCCCAGTCTGTCTTAGTCTGGAAGCTCTGCTGAATCCTGTTCAGCATCACAGCAATATGCAAGCCTCCAATGACAGACAGGTGGTGGCTGTGCATGAGGCACATTAGTCGAGAATCGAACCTGGGTCTCCTTACATGGAAGGCGAGAATTCTACAATTGAATCACCACTGCCCTCCATTCTTTAGCATATAAACTAATAATAAAAAGTAACTTCTGTACGGCCATTTACAGTTTGTGATGTGCTTTCTGGATGCTCCACAACTACCTCAGAAGGGAGCCCAAGTTTGGGAGTATGACAGATCTGTCACTCTCAACACCCCCTTCTACAGAAGAGTGAAAGTAATAGCATTTTCAGCATGTTCTCCTCACCCCCTTCATACATTTTGCTCACGGCTCTTGAGCTATTTCAGTATGTTAAAAGGAAAAGCTTTCAAACCACTTTAAATTCGATGAATATTAACTGAATTCTTAGTCAACATTAGTAGAAATTTCTAACAACCAAATCTTAGGCTGTTCATTCTCTGCCCTGGCCCGGCCCACCAGGAAAACTTCTAACACACAAGTCTGTGAGCTACTTAAAGACATGGGGTATATGTTACTGATCTTTGGATTCATCTTGCACATTATAGGTGCTCCCCAAGTCTCGTAGTGGCCCTGAAACCTAGTTTGTGGTAGTAGAAAAAGCCCATATTGGGAGTGTGACAAAGCTCGGTTGGAATTCTGGCTTGGCTACTCACTGGCTGTGTGACCTTGACCACATTACTTAACCTCTTTGAGCCTCAGATTTGGAAAATGCAATTAATATCTGCTTCATAATACCTGCAAGGCTGTATATGGTAACATATATGTATATTGTACCTAGCACAGTGTCTGGGACAGAGAAGGCATTCAAAAAGCAGTAGTTGCTATTATTTATGTTCTACGGTGAACGGCCCCAACACTGAACACAGTAAACGGAACAGAGGCATCCTCCACTGAATTATGTTCCTTTCTCAATTGAGCTACCACTTTTACGTTATCCATGAATCCATGAAAAACTGAAATCCAATAAAATTCACTCGATTTTAGAGCTGTAATTCAGTCTTCCTTTGAGGATGTGGAAAGCGGTCAGAACTTTAAAAAAAGAACAATGGCTTTCGAGTCAATTATAACTCACGGTGACCCCATGTGTGTCAGAGTAGAATTATGCTCCAGAGGTTTTCAATGGCTGATTTTTTCCTTCAGAAGTAGATAACTAGGTCTTTCTTCTGAGGTATCTCTGAATGAACTCAAATGACCAACTTTTCCCTTGGCAGCTGAGCAGGTTAACCATTTTAACCATCCATTCAGAACTTTAGGCTGTGAAGTGTGTATGTTACCTATCCTGTCTGGGTGAAGAGCTTCAAGGCTACTTAACAGAATTTTGGAGAATTGGAAGTTTTTTGGAATTTAACCTAACCAGGAGTCATTAACCCACTCATTCATTTGACAGATAGATGCACTCAATGCTTACTATGTATGAGTCAGCCAGGAACTATTCTAGGCACTGGGGAAACAGACGTGAACAGGACAGACAAGAGCCCTCCTTTGACTGCATTTACCTTCTGTTGGATAGAAATGACAAGCAAAGACCATCTACAGAAATAAAGAGGGCACTCCCCTAGAGAGAGAGATGGAGGCAGCCACTTTACAGGAGGTGACTTCTGAGGTAGTGACATTTGAGCTGTGACTTCAGTGATGAGAAGGAGCCACTCAGAAGAAGAATCTGGGGAAAACAGCCCAGACAGAAAGAAACTGCAAAGTTCGTAAGGAGGGAAAGAGCTTGGTGAGCCTGAGGCCAGCATGGCTGGGGTGGAGGGAAGGAGGAGAGCATCATGGCAGCGGGGAAGGCAAAGGCAGGCAGGAGCTGGGGTGTATGGGATCTTGAAGACCAGAACGGGGAAGCTGCCTTTCATTCAGGAGCAATTTAAGCCAGGACAGACAAGATTCAAGTTGGGGGAAAGCTGCTGAGTGCTAAGTTCAGGTTCTTGATGCCCAGTTAAACTCCCAACTCAGGCTCCTAAAATAAGGGTCACAGGTCTAGCATATGCACCAGTTCCTGGAGGCCAGCAACCCAACAGCCTTGACTTGAAACCCCAGCTACACACTTAGTCATCAAGCGATCTAGGCAAGTTTGTTCACTTTTGTGTCACTTTCCTCATCTATAAAACAGAGATAATAATACTTAATAATAGTGTTGTTATGAGATTAAATGATACATGCCAAATAAGTAGAGATCATGTGAAGTTTCACAGCTCTTGTAAAGTGTTCTCTCACCACCTGTCCGTCAGTTTGTTGTACTGTGGTGGCTTGCACGTTGCTGTGATGCTAGAAGCTATGCCACTGGTATTTCAAATACCAGCAGGGTCACCCATAGTGGAGAGGTTTCAGTAGAGCTTCCAGGCTGAGAAAGTCTAAGAAGAAAGGCCTGGTGATCTACTTCTGAAAATTAGCCAATAAAAACCCTATGGATCACAACAGATTATTGTCTGATACACTGCTGGAAGATGATCCCCCTAGATGATCCCCTCAGTGGCCGTAGCAATGAACTCGAGCGTACCAACAATCGTGAAGATGGTGCAGGACTAGGCAGCATTCCATTCCGTTGTACATGGGGTCACCATAAGTTGGAGCTGACTCAATGGCAACTAACAACAACAAGGTGTTTTCTTTACTTGGGACAGCTTCTCTGTCTGCCGGAACCCTACCCACCTCAGTGCACCTTTCCTGTTCCTCAAACTGGTCATGTTCTTGCTTCTTCTGAGTCCTTAAGTCACATTCTACATCCTTCTCTTACGGGCCATCATCCAACTCCACCCTGATTATTAGGCTGTAAGCTCTTGGGAAGCAGAGGGCTCACACCTGGCTCACCTGTGCATCCCTTTGTAGACATTATGGACGTTATACATAGTCAATAAATACCTGATGAGGGATGAATTAATCCAACTGGTCTAACGGAGCCATGGTCTTTGTTAAAAAGTATCTTATGAGGATGGTTAAAACATGATCATTCCTAGAGGCAATATGGTATATAGCTCTGGAGTCGGACAGACCAGAGTTCAAAACCTCACTCTACCACTTACCAGCACTCGGCCCCTAGCAAATTTTGTAACTCTCTGAGCCTCAGTTTCCTCAATTGCAAAATGAGGATAATAATATCCGCATCACAAGAGTGTTGTGAAGAATAAATGACATAATAAAGGCAAAGTGGTCTAGCTCAGCTCCTGGAATACAGCAGGAACTTGGAACAGTGAAGAATTTCCTTGCCTGAAAGAAGAGTAATACAAGAATTGCCCCTCATGGAGGGACCCAAACTGAGCAGATGCAACCATTTCTGACCTGTCTCCAGCAGCAACTTCACGATGGAGAAGTTGGAATGGGACACACTGTAGTGAAGGGCTGTGTTCCCGTTGCCATCAGCCAAGTTGACAAGCAGCTTTAGGAAGTGGGGCGAATGGGACTGGACCCCATGGAGGTAGGCGACCACCACAGCAGGGCTAGATGACTTCCGGCTGGAGACACGGAACCACTCTTGACTGATGGTATTCAAACTTTGCCTCTGAAACACCAAAAAAATTCCAATTACAGGAGGTTACCTGGCCTGGAGTGCCCCAGCTGGGGTGCTAGTTTTCACTAGGAAAAGTCGAGTTTGGATGCTTCTGCCTCTATCCCTTCAGCTCCGTCCAACTCTCTGTGTGAGTTATTCCTGCAGAGTTCAGAGCCGATGGGACTGGGGATGTAACAACATACTTTGTACCCGTGCAATCATCCCCCCACGTGAGGCAGAAAGACAGAAAGGAGGATTGGGAGGGCAACATCAGTAATAAGAGCTCTACCAGATGACAGTTTGAGAATACCATAAGTTTAGATCACATCTCTGAATGCACAAGGTGACCAAGACCCTCTCTTTCATGCTCATAGCGCCAGCCCATATTGACCTTGCCCCAGACTGTACCAGGGCTCTTGTGTGTTCTAAATAGGCATAGCTGGAAAGTCACAACATTTAACTAATGGGAAAAATGCATGTTCAAAGCTTAAGACAAACAACATACCCAATTTATGCTTAAAATAAAACCCATAACAGGTGTGCTTGAGTTATTTTTGGCTTTTAAGCTTTGCTAGGACCTTCAGAGTAAAAGGCTTAACAACCCGGGGTAGGACCCCACTATCTGTAGTATTCAGCTCCTTGGGAACCATGAACGAGGAGAGTGCCTGAGTCAATGACATCAACGTTGTGTACGACATGACTAAATGTTTAAAAGAGGACATGTTTGGATTATTACCTAAAGGAGGGGAGAAACTATTGGGGTGTGAGTATTAGGAATGATGCCATATTCATTCCGGTAAAAGGAAATGTGTTTTTATATGGGAAAGAGCACTGGATTTGGAGTCACAAAATCAGTGTGACAAGGGTTGAAGTCCTGGCTCTGCTCTGTGACCTTGGAAGTCATATAACCTTTCTGCACTTTGTGTCATCTATAAAATGGGCGTAAAAATAACATCAGGCTTCTTTACTCCCATAGCTCTACAGAGTAAGATCCTTCTACAGTCCACTTTGTCTCAAGGTAGGTGGTGGTTCTGTGCTTTGCTCTTAACATGGGTGTGGTGCAGGACTTGTGTTACATGCATTCTCTGATTATTTTTCTGGGGCAGGAAATGATCCTTATGGCTGAAACACTTATATATCAGAGCATCTCCTTTTACCATGGAATCTTCAAAAGAATCTGGAAGAAGATGCTAATATTAAGGAACATAGTAGTGGGTTTTAAATGAAGAGCTAAGAAATAGCTTAGTTCTGTAATTCATTTAAGAATAAATAACAGTTTCAATTAATATTCATATTGCATATTGGTTCTTTAACAATCTGGGAGCAGCTATTTGCCAAATCAGCTAAGATAAAATAGTTAACGGGCATGCGATAAACACTGCTAAATTGATCTTTTTCCTTTTTTAACTCCTAGAACTCCCCTAAAGCACTATGCTGTTAACCAAAAGGTAGGCAGGACTCTTCCTGCAAGGAGAGCAAAATGGGTTATAAAATGCTTACAAGCTGTTACACTTTGGGTCTTACCAGATGCTCTCATAACTTGGGAAAATGTCTATGCCAATATTTCTTGATTAAAAGTAGACCCCAATAGTTATATGTTTAAATGACCTTGGATCATGAAGGTGTTAAGGAGCAAACAGATGTATTTTGTTTCTGGTCCCTTGGCCCAGAGGTACACTATAAGGAAACTAGTAAAGACTACAGAATGGAATGTCAGGGCTTGAAGGTGAGGGAGACATCCTGTCCATTCTCATTTTCTTCGATGGGAAAACTGAGGCCCTCAGTGGTGAGCCGGCTTGCCCACTCTCTCACAGATGATAGTTCTGGAATAGAACTCACGTTTTTTTCCTGCGTACTCTTTCTACTCGACATACAGTTTTCTCAAGCCGTGAAGCCATTTTGAGCCTAAGCCGCAAACAGCATTTTATGACAGGCATTCAGGGGTGCGATGCTTAATAACACTTGGTAAGTGCCTCTGTGCACCTGGCCTGCTTCCTTGCGCCTGTCGACTGGCTCCCTTTTCTCAGCATAATCAATCACTTCAAGCAGCAGCACGTGAACCAACGAGAGAGCACCCAGAGGAGAAGGACTCATGCGTACACACTCACCCTGACTGCCTGGGCAATGGACCAAAGTTACCCAGCTGGAGCTAAGTGCTTAAACAGTACAGAGATCTTACATGACAAAGAAAGATCACAATACCAAGAGCCGGTCAGTGGTGGTCTCAATTTCTGGCAGATGCTGGCTCAGTGCCTGGCATGCATTAAGAAATTCTTCAGAGGGTTTATATCTAGAGGGAAAAAAAAAAAAAAAAATACATATATATCAGTCTCCATGTTGATCAAAATATTTTTCATTTTTCCCACCTTGAGTTTCATTCTCCTCTTTCACTTCTCAGAGGTGAACACCCAAACTGGGCATCTCTCCAAGACAAGGGCCATTCCTCAGAAATATGGGGTGAACACAGCATCCTGATGACAAGCCTTGGCTTCTGAACTTTCCTGGAGAATGAGTCGAGAGCATTGCTCTTTCACCTGCTGTTTTCAGGGGTGGTGGCAGATAACTAAACGATTCTAGGGGCTGCAGGCCTAATGGCAATTCCTAACATGCTGGGAAAGGGAGGCTTGTCTTAATGACTTTGGACTAAAAACGTTCTGCCTGGGTGATTTGAAAAATCCAAAGAACTCAATCCACACTAGGAAATTTCTTCAGGTTATTCTCCCATGAAGGACACTATAAGTGCTAATAGAATCAATAAAATGAGAATTGATTAAGCCGGGTGCCCGCGGTGGGACACTTTCCTTGTGTCAGTGTAAGGGCAGAGTCTCACAGCACCAAGAGGCCTGAGTTGGACTTAATGGCCTCAGTCAACAGGATGCTTCACTCACTCTGCACATCCTTATGGTGCCGCCATGTTGGGGCAGCCCTGCAGACTTCCTGACACCACTCATCACTCCTCCTACAACCCAGCTGGTGTTATATGAATGAGCCAAAGATGAGCTCTGTGAATTGGCACCAGGCGGTTTACTTTTTCATAGCAAGCTAAGGCCCATTAGCCCAAAAAAGCCTGCTGGTGCCAAATTCAAATTGTACCACTCAATTATTTTAGAAATAGCCCAAATAAGCAGATTTTTAGCCACTTAGAGACTGCCTGCTCCACATACCCCTCAAAAATGGGCCAAACATCTGCTAGAAAAACCCACTGCTGTTGAGTGGATTCCGACTCATAGCGACCCTATAGGACAGAGTAGAACTGCCCCGTAGGGTTTCCAAGGAGTGTCTGGTGGATTTGAACTGCCGACCTTTTGGTTAGCAGCCGTAGCTCTTAACCACTACACTACCAGGGTTTCCTTAGATAATATAAAACCCTATAGGTATAAGGACCCCAGCTGAGTCTGTCCTTCAGAGTTCCCTGACCCAAAGACTCCCCACCATGCTGCAGGACATCACGAAGGCAAACGTCAGTCTCCCCCACCCACCTTGTCCTCTTCCCCACGGTTTTCATAACCTCTTCCCTTTCCTGTGGCTCCTTGTGCCACGTAGAAAACCTCCTCTTGTGGGGACTGCCCCCTCCATGTGCTGTCAATGCATCAGCCCCCAAAATAACTTGATGTGCAACACTGCTATCTCGTGGTCATATCTTTTTCTTTGATCTGACCTGAACTCCCTTAAACTCATTACTACTGGGGATAATGATAATAATGATAATGGTTCTTATTGTTCTTACTTTTACCACATATTGAGAGCCTAGGAGCCCTGGTGGCACAGTGATTAAGCACTCAGCTACTTACTGAAAGGTCGGTGGTTCAAACCTACCAGCCACTCTGTGGGAGAAAAATGTGGCAGTCTGCTTCCGTAAAGATTTACAGCCTTGGTAACGTCATGGAAACTCCATAGCCATATCCAAACTCCCTGAGGGACCAAATTACTGGGCTGAGGGCTGTGGGGACCATGGTCTCAGGGAACATCTAGCTCAATTGGCATAACATAGTTTATAAAGAAAATGTTCTACATTCCACTTTGATGAGTAGCGTCTGGGATCTTAAAAGCTTGTGAGCGACCATCTAAGATACTCCACTGATCTCACCCCGTCTGGAGAAAGGGAGAATGAAGAAAACCAAAGACACAAAGGAAAGATTAGTCCAAAGGACTGATGGACCACAACTACCACAGCCTCCACAGCCTCCATCAGACTGAGTCCAGCACAACTAGACAGTGCCTGGCTACCACCACCAACTGCTCTGACAGGGATCACAATAATGGTTCCTGGACAGAGCCGGAGAAAAATGTAGAACAAAATTGTAACTCACATACACATACAAAAAAGACCAGACTTACTGGTCTGACATAGACTGGAGAAACCCCAAAAGTATGGCCCCTGGACTCCCTTTTAACTCAGTACTGAAGTCACTCCTGAGGTTCACACTTCAGCCAAAGATTAGACAGGCCCATAAAACAAAACGAGACTAAAGGGGCACACCAGCCCAGGGGCAAGGAAGAGAAGGCAGGAGGGGACAGGAAAGCTGGTAATGGGGAACCCAAGGTGGAGAAGGGGAGAATGTTGACATGTCGTGGAGATGGCAACCAACGTAACAAAACAATATGTATATTAATTGTTTAATGAGAAACCAGTTTGCTCTGTTAACCTTCATCTAAAGTATAGTTAAAAAAATTAATAATAATTAAAAAAAGATTTACAGCCTTGGAAACCCTATGGGGCAGTTCTACTCTGTCCTACAGGGTCACTATGAGTCGGACTTGACTCAATGGCAGTGGGTATGGGGCTTGGGACTGACAGCCTACTATGTGCCAGTCACTGTGCTAGGCATTTTTCAGACTTTTTCTCATTTAATTCTCAGTCAAATCTGTCAGGCTGCTATTATCCACGTTTTACAGATGAGGAACTGAGGCCACCACAGCTTCAGTAACTTGCCCCAAGTCACACTGCTGGTGACAGAGGCAGGATGTGAATCTGGGTGGGGTCCAACTCCAACAGCAGTGCTCCTTTAATCATCTCACGACCTGTACTCACTTTTAAAGAGACAAGGTCGTGTCAGCACAGCCAATGGGAGAGGCAGAAAAGCTGGTGGTTGAGAATCAGGAAGAACTGGGTGGGAATTCCCACTCTGCCAGCTGTGTCCTTAACTTCTGTAAGCTTCTGTTTCCACATCTGTAAGTGAGGCTAAGGAACCCTGGTGGTGCAGTGGTTAACTGCTCAGCTGCTAACCAAAAGGTCGATGGTTAGAACCCACCAGGTGTTCTGCTGCAGAAAGATGTGGCAGTCTGCTTCCATAAAGATTGTAGCCTTGGAAACCCTATGAGGCAGTTCTACTCTGTCCCACAGGGTTGCTATGAGTCTGAATCGACTCGACCACAATGGGTTTGTTTTTTTTTTTGGTTTGAAAGTGGGGATTATGGTAATACCTAACTTGTAGGATTGTTAAAAGGATTATATAATACATGTAGTCGTTCACATTTTAAGTGCTTGATAAATGTTAGCTTTATACCTAGAGCTCTATCTATGTGTTATGAATTAAATTGTGTCCCCTAAAAAGATACATTGAAGTCCTAACCCCTGTACCTGTGAATGTGACCTTGTTTGGGGAAATAAGGTCTTTCTTTGACGATATTATCATCAAAGTTAACAAGGTCATGTAGAGTGGGTTCTAATCCCTTTTGAGTGGTGGCTTACAAAAGAGGAGGGCAGACATGGAGACAGAGTCCCGCACAGGGAGAAAGCGCTACGTGAAGATACAAGCAGCCAAAGAACACCAAGGATTGCCTGCAGCCATTAGAAGCGAGGAGAGAGGCATGGAACAGTTCTTCTCTCAGAACCCTCAGAAGGAATCAACATGGCCGATACCCTGATTGGAACTCCTAGCCTCCAAAACTGTGAGACTTTAAAGCCGCCCACTCTGTGGTATTCTGTTACTGCAGCCCTAGGAAGCTAAGACACTATGGCAGTATATTCCGTGAAGACAGGCATCACAACAGGTTAGTTACGTTAGCACACAGTGCCTGGCATCTGATGGAAACTCAATATTGGTGAATGAATGGATAAATGAATGAACAGATGAACAAATACCCTTGTCTTTCTCAGAGGAACAAGTGCTCCATTTGCACACATTCGACTCACCTCTCAGCCTTGGGATGGGGGATTTCTTCCACAGGCCTACTTTCCTGGCCTGCATTATGGGTGCCCTCAGGGACACCCTGCCTGGCCTCGTAGCTGGAGTGGGTGTCTTTGCCCTGCCTGTGTTCAGGGCCATCACATTGCTTCTCAGCTTCACTGTCTGACAAGTCTTCAGGGGAGCTGTCCTCACCGCTGGTCTCCTCACTTGAGGTGGTCTCGTAGCTAGGGGAGGAGACAAAGGTCACTCGCTCTGTCCTTCCTGCCCAGTGCCTGTGTCAACAGTAATGGGAATGAGGTGACCTCAGATAACACTCCCTAGCCTGCCAATCACATCCTCCATCTCCACACCTGCAGGCGGGGAGAGGGGCTCCCCAGGAACCTCAGTGTCAGAGAAACATGCAGCAAAAGGCTCTGACGCTAGAGGCATCAGAAGAGATAATGAAATAAGCTCTTTGCAGCGAACACACAAAACCCAGTTCCCTAACTGGTCAGGCAATCCAAGGTTCTCAAGGAAGCATTTGCTTCTGGAATCCTAATGCCTGGTCCAAAGAGGGGCCCAGGTGTAAGCAAACATATCCCCCCCACTGAGTTATCTGACTTGCCTGACACTGGGTGATTGTGAGGCCTGCCTTTAGCCCTCCTGCTGTAGCCCAGCTTACACCTGACTAGGAATGAACTCATCTGCATCTACTCGCAGCAGGGATTCCGTGGGAATACAGTGAACAGTACGGATATCTGAACACCAGCATCTGCCTTTCTCGCTTGCAGCCTCTTTAAGCTGTCACTTGGAACAACAAAAGTAAGAGCATGCGCCACTTGACTTGTGGGACCCCTCCCCGACAATATTCCATAAATTCAATTATAAATGACTCTATTGAGGTGATAGACCAGAAGTCATGGAGACAATCCTGGAAGACTTATTGATCCCTCTGCTGACGGTCAGCAGAAGACCCCTGATGGGGGATGCTGGTGTTAAGATGAACGTTTCCAATTCTGGGGCCACCGGACACAGTCATGGAGGCCAGGAGCCATGGCCCCCACTGAATCTCCTAAGGCCCTTTCTCTGAATGGTGGCTACTGCAAGGCCCCTGTGCTCACTGGATTTGCAAATCCAGTCTGTTCCCTAGTGTGCACACAGTCTTGTCTTGCTTAAATCCCAGGTATTTCTTTCTCTATTGTGTTTGGACAACCTTTTGCTTTTGTGATTAAGTAAGATGGGAGAACATATTACATTTACCAAGCAATGCTTTTCTTAGAAGTGGGTCAATAAAACTTTACCTGGAAGTTCACTCATTCATTCAACAGAAATTTACTAAGCATATACTATGTACCAGCACTGTTCTTACTGCTGTCCCAAAGTCCCTGCCTTTGTTGTTGTTAGGTGCCACTGAGTCTATTTTAGACTCAAAGTGACCCCAGGTGACAGAGTAGAACTGCCCTATAGGGCTTCCTAGGCTGTAATCTTAACGGGAGCAGATCACCAGGTCTTTCTCCAGAGGAGCACTGAGTAGGTTCGAATTGCCAACCTTTCGGTTAGCACCAGAGCACTTAACCATTGTGCTACCAAGGTTCCTGTCCCTGCCTTAATAGAATTTATATTCTAGCAGGGGAAGATAGAAAAGAAATATGTAAACAAATGATTTATTCTGATAGCGATAAGAACAGTGAATAAAATTATAAAGGGCAATGGGGATAGAGTGATGGGAGGAGAGGCTGCCTTAATTAGAGAAAAAGTTCTTAACCTGGACTGCACATTAGGGTCACTTGGGGGTGTTTAAAATTCTAATACCTGGACCACATGACAAATTAACTGAATCAGAATCTCTGGGGATGAGAACAGATATTGATATTTTTTAAAGCTCCCTAGGTGTCTCCTGGAAACCCTGGTGGCGTAGTGGTTAAGAGTTCAGCTGCTAACCAAAAGGTCAGCAGTTCAAATCCACCAGGTGCTGCTTGGAAATGCTATGGTGCAGTTCTGCTCTGTCCTATAGGGTCGCTATGAGTTGGAATCCACTCGACGGCAACGTGTGTGTATGTGTGTGTGTGTGTGTCTGTGTGTCTGTGTGAGGTGTCTCCAGTGGAGCCCTGGTGGTGCGGTGGTTAAGAGCCACGGCTGTTAACCAAAAGGTTGGCACTTCAAATCCACCAGTTACTCCTTGGAAATCCTATTTAAAAAAAGAAAGAAAGAAAAACCTGTTGCCGTTGAGTCAATTCTGACTCATAGAACCCTACAGGACAGAGCAGAACTGCCCCATAGGGTTTCCAAGGAGTGGCTGGTGGATTCGAACTGCTAATCTTTTGGTTAGCAGCTGAGCTCTTAACCACTG